>NC_059130.1:12856940-13057682 GCF_020740605.2 Lemur catta | reverse complement strand
AAGTGCGCCTTTGTGGGACAGGTGAATAGTGCGGATCCTGTTTCAGTCTAAAGACTGAAACAGGATCCGCACTTTTCACCGTTCCTTTCAGAATCATTTGATTCATCAGCTAGGAATGCCGATTGCTTCTCCAGACCAATCAAAGGCTAGGCCAAAGTAACTCGATCTTTCCAAGAGGTGTGTGGCCCAACTTTTGAAAGAACCGCTAAGTGGAGAATTATTTGGTTTTTTTCCGAAGCACTTTTCACCGTAATTGTCATAAGGTTGGTCTCTGCATCCTTAAGCATACGAGAGTTTTCACAGACGAAACAGGCTGAGGCCCATTAATCTTGGCATTTCCAATAGTTGGTCCTAGAGACTACCAAGAAAGTGTTCTTTTAAGTATTATTCTGTTATGGTTTCAGCACTATTTTCAGAACCGGAGCAGGGTTCTCGCATTAGCAAAAGAATCCTGCCTGGTAGTTGAGATTTCTGGGTGGGGTGTAGGTGCGGGGCTTCTGTCAGCCCTGCCTTTGATTTGTTTACCTCCAGAGTTGGAAAGTGCATATTTGCGTGAGATGGGAAAAGTGTGGATCGTGCTTCAGATTTCATCCAGACACTTTGAAATGACCAGTGTGTTGGTAATTATTTGCCATTTCCATGGCGTTTGGCACCGTAATAGTCATGAGGTCTGTCTCTGCATCCTGAAGCCTATGAAGCTTTTTGCAGAGAAACCTCTGCTGAGGCCCAGGTAACTAGCTAATTCCCATAGCTGGCACAGGAGCCTTGGAAGATAGGATTGTTTTCAGTATTATTTCACCATTTTTTCACCACTGTTTCAAGAACGGGAGCCCTTTTCAACCGGTAGCGGAAGAATCCTTCTTTGGAGATGAGATATTTTTCTGGGGTGGCAAGTGCAGGGCCTCTGTCAGTCCTGGGTTTGTTGGACTAGCGCCAGACATGAGAAGTGCGCCTTTGTGGGACAGGTGAATAGTGCGGATCCTGTTTCAGTCTAAAGACTGAAACAGGATCCGCACTTTTCACCGTTCCTTTCAGAATCATTTGATTCATCAGCTAGGAATGGCGATTGCTTCTCCAGACCAATCAAAGGCTAGGCCAAAGTAACTCGATCTTTCCAAGAGGTGTGTGGCCCAACTTTTGAAAGAACCGCTAAGTGGAGAACTATTTGGTATTTTTCCTAAGCACTTTTCACCTTAATTGTCCTAAGGTTGGTCTCTGCATCCTTAAGCATACCAGAGTTTTCACAGACGAAACAGGCTGAGGCCCATTAATCTTGGCATTTCCAATAGTTGGTCCTAGAGACTACCAAGAAAGTGTTTTTTTAAGTATTATTCTGTTGTGGTTTCAGCATTATTTTCAGAACCGGAGCAGGGTTCTCGCATTAGCATAAGAATCCTGCCTGGTAGTTGAGATTTCTGGGTGGGGTGTAGGTGCGGGGCTTCTGTCAGCCCTGCCTTTGATTTGTTTACCTCCAGAGTTGGAAAGTGCATATTTGCGTGAGATGGGAAAAGTGTGGATCGTGCTTCAGATTTCATCCAGACACTTTGAAATGACCAGTGTGTTGGTAATTATTTGCCATTTCCATGGCGTTTGGCCCCGTAATAGTCATGAGGTCGGTCTCTGCATCCTGAAGCCTATGATGCTTTTTGCAGAGAAACCTCTGCTGAGGCCCAGGTAACTTGCTATTTCCCATAGCTGGCACAGGAGCCTTGGAAGATAGGATTGTTTTCAGTATTATTTCACCATTTTTTCACCACTGTTTCAAGAACGGGAGCCCTTTTCAACCGTTAGCGGAAGAATCCTTCTTTGGAGATGAGATATTTTTCTGGGGTGGCAAGTGCAGGGCCTCTGTCAGTCCTGGGTTTGTAGGACTAGCGCCAGACATGAGAAGTGCGCCTTTGTGGGACAGGTGAATAGTGCGGATCCTGTTTCAGTCTAAAGACTGAAACAGGATCCGCACTTTTCACCGTTCCTTTCAGAATCATTTGATTCATCAGCTAGGAATGCCGATTGCTTCTCCAGACCAATCAAAGGCTAGGCCAAAGTAACTCGATCTTTCCAAGAGGTGTGTGGCCCAACTTTTGAAAGAACCGCTAAGTGGAGAATTATTTGGTTTTTTTCCGAAGCACTTTTCACCGTAATTGTCATAAGGTTGGTCTCTGCATCCTTAAGCATACGAGAGTTTTCACAGACGAAACAGGCTGAGGCCCATTAATCTTGGCATTTCCAATAGTTGGTCCTAGAGACTACCAAGAAAGTGTTCTTTTAAGTATTATTCTGTTATGGTTTCAGCACTATTTTCAGAACCGGAGCAGGGTTCTCGCATTAGCAAAAGAATCCTGCCTGGTAGTTGAGATTTCTGGGTGGGGTGTAGGTGCGGGGCTTCTGTCAGCCCTGCCTTTGATTTGTTTACCTCCAGAGTTGGAAAGTGCATATTTGCGTGAGATGGGAAAAGTGTGGATCGTGCTTCAGATTTCATCCAGACACTTTGAAATGACCAGTGTGTTGGTAATTATTTGCCATTTCCATGGCGTTTGGCACCGTAATAGTCATGAGGTCTGTCTCTGCATCCTGAAGCCTATGAAGCTTTTTGCAGAGAAACCTCTGCTGAGGCCCAGGTAACTAGCTAATTCCCATAGCTGGCACAGGAGCCTTGGAAGATAGGATTGTTTTCAGTATTATTTCACCATTTTTTCACCACTGTTTCAAGAACGGGAGCCCTTTTCAACCGGTAGCGGAAGAATCCTTCTTTGGAGATGAGATATTTTTCTGGGGTGGCAAGTGCAGGGCCTCTGTCAGTCCTGGGTTTGTTGGACTAGCGCCAGACATGAGAAGTGCGCCTTTGTGGGACAGGTGAATAGTGCGGATCCTGTTTCAGTCTAAAGACTGAAACAGGATCCGCACTTTTCACCGTTCCTTTCAGAATCATTTGATTCATCAGCTAGGAATGCCGATTGCTTCTCCAGACCAATCAAAGGCTAGGCCAAAGTAACTCGATCTTTCCAAGAGGTGTGTGGCCCAACTTTTGAAAGAACTGCTAAGTGGAGAACTATTTGGTATTTTTCCTAAGCACTTTTCACCGTAATTGTCCTAAGGTTGGTCTCTGCATCCTTAAGCATACCAGAGTTTTCACAGACGAAACAGGCTGAGGCCCATTAATCTTGGCATTTCCAATAGTTGGTCCTAGAGACTACAAAGAAAGTGTTCTTTTAAGTATTATTCTGTTGTGGTTTCAGCATTATTTTCAGAACCCGAGCAGGGTTCTCGCATTAGCATAAGAATCCTGCCTGGTAGTTGAGTTTTCTGGGTGGGGTGTAGGTGCGGGGCTTCTGTCAGCCCTGCCTTTGATTTGTTTACCTCCAGAGTTGGAAAGTGCATAGTTGCGTGAGATGGGAAAAGTGTGGATCGTGCTTCAGATTTCATCCTGACACTTTGAAATGACCAGTGTGTTGGTAATTATTTGCCATTTCCATGGCGTTTGGCACCGTAATAGTGATGAGGTCGGTCTCTGCATCCTGAAGCCTATGATGCTTTTTGCAGAGAAACCTCTGCTGAGGCCCAGGTAACTTGCTATTTCCCATAGCTGGCACAGGAGCCTTGGAAGATAGGATTGTTTTCAGTATTATTTCACCATTTTTTCACCACTGTTTCAAGAACGGGAGCCCTTTTCAACCGGTAGCGGAAGAATCCTTCTTTGGAGATGAGATATTTTTCTGGGGTGGCAAGTGCAGGGCCTCTGTCAGTCCTGGGTTTGTTGGACTAGCGCCAGACATGAGAAGTGCGCCTTTGTGGGACAGGTGAATAGTGCGGATCCTGTTTCAGTCTAAAGACTGAAACAGGATCTGCACTTTTCACCATTCCTTTCAGAATCATTTGATTCATCAGCTAGGAATGCCGATTGCTTCTCCAGACCAATCGAAGGCTAGGCCAAAGTAACTCGATCTTTCCAAGAGGTGTGTGGCCCAACTTTTGAAAGAACCGCTAAGTGGAGAACTATTTGGTATTTTTCCTAAGCACTTTTCACCGTAATTGTCCTAAGGTTGGTCTCTGCATCCTTAAGCATACCAGAGTTTTCACAGACGAAACAGGCTGAGGCCCATTAATCTTGGCATTTCCAATAGTTGGTCCTAGAGACTACCAAGAAAGTGTTCTTTTAAGTATTATTCTGTTGTGGTTTCAGCATTATTTTCAGAACCGGAGCAGGGTTCTCGCATTAGCATAAGAATCCTGCCTGGTAGGTGAGATTTCTGGGTGGGGTGTACGTGCGGGGCTTCTGTCAGCCCTGCCTTTGATTTGTTTACCTCCAGAGTTGGAAAGTGCATATTTGCGTGAGATGGGAAAAGTGTGGATCGTGCTTCAGATTTCATCCTGACACTTTGAAATGACCAGTGTGTTGGTAATTATTTGCCATTTCCATGGCGTTTGGCACCGTAATAGTGATGAGGTCGGTCTCTGCATCCTGAAGCCTATGATGCTTTTTGCAGAGAAACCTCTGCTGAGGCCCAGGTAACTTGCTATTTCCCATAGCTGGCACAGGAGCCTTGGAAGATAGGATTGTTTTCAGTATTATTTCACCATTTTTTCACCACTGTTTCAAGAACGGGAGCCCTTTTCAACCGGTAGCGGAAGAATCCTTCTTTGGAGATGAGATATTTTTCTGGGGTGGCAAGTGCAGGGCCTCTGTCAGTCCTGGGTTTGTTGGACTAGCGCCAGACATGAGAAGTGCGCCTTTTTGGGACAGGTGAATAGTGCGGATCCTGTTTCAGTCTAAAGACTGAAACAGGATCTGCACTTTTCACCATTCCTTTCAGAATCATTTGATTCATCAGCTAGGAATGCCGATTGCTTCTCCAGACCAATCGAAGGCTAGGCCAAAGTAACTCGATCTTTCCAAGAGGTGTGTGGCCCAACTTTTGAAAGAACCGCTAAGTGGAGAACTATTTGGTATTTTTCCTAAGCACTTTTCACCGTAATTGTCCTAAGGTTGGTCTCTGCATCCTTAAGCATACCAGAGTTTTCACAGACGAAACAGGCTGAGGCCCATTAATCTTGGCATTTCCAATAGTTGGTCCTAGAGACTACCAAGAAAGTGTTCTTTTAAGTATTATTCTGTTGTGGTTTCAGCATTATTTTCAGAACCGGAGCAGGGTTCTCGCATTAGCATAAGAATCCTGCCTGGTAGTTGAGATTTCTGGGTGGGGTGTAGGTGCGGGGCTTCTGTCAGCCCTGCCTTTGATTTGTTTACCTCCAGAGTTGGAAAGTGCATATTTGCGTGAGATGGGAAAAGTGTGGATCGTGCTTCAGATTTCATCCAGACACTTTGAAATGACCAGTGTGTTGGTAATTATTTGCCATTTCCATGGCGTTTGGCCCCGTAATAGTCATGAGGTCGGTCCTGCATCCTGAAGCCTATGATGCTTTTTGCAGAGAAACCTCTGCTGAGGCCCAGGTAACTTGCTATTTCCCATAGCTGGCACAGGAGCCTTGGAAGATAGGATTGTTTTCAGTATTATTTCACCATTTTTTCACCACTGTTTCAAGAACGGGAGCCCTTTTCAACCGGTAGCGGAAGAATCCTTCTTTGGAGATGAGATATTTTTCTGGGGTGGCAAGTGCAGGGCCTCTGTCAGTCCTGGGTTTGTTGGACTAGCGCCAGACATGAGAAGTGCGCCTTTGTGGGACAGGTGAATAGTGCGGATCCTGTTTCAGTCTAAAGACTGAAACAGGATCCGCACTTTTCACCGTTCCTTTCAGAATCATTTGATTCATCAGCTAGGAATGCCGATTGCTTCTCCAGACCAATCGAAGGCTAGGCCAAAGTAACTCGATCTTTCCAAGAGGTGTGTGGCCCAACTTTTGAAAGAACCGCTAAGTGGAGAACTATTTGGTATTTTTCCTAAGCACTTTTCACCGTAATTGTCCTAAGGTTGGTCTCTGCATCCTTAAGCATACCAGAGTTTTCACAGACGAAACAGGCTGAGGCCCATTAATCTTGGCATTTCCAATAGTTGGTCCTAGAGACTACCAAGAAAGTGTTCTTTTAAGTATTATTCTGTTGTGGTTTCAGCACTATTTTCAGAACCGGAGCAGGGTTCTCGCATTAGCATAAGAATCCTGCCTGGTAGTTGAGATTTCTGGGTGGGGTGTAGGTGCGGGGCTTCTGTCAGCCCTGCCTTTGATTTGTTTACCTCCAGAGTTGGAAAGTGCATATTTCCGTGAGATGGGAAAAGTGTGGATCGTGCTTCAGATTTCATCCAGACACTTTGAAATGACCAGTGTGTTGGTAATTATTTGCCATTTCCATGGCGTTTGGCCCAGTAATAGTCATGAGGTCGGTCTCTGCATCCTGAAGCCTATGATGCTTTTTGCAGAGAAACCTCTGCTGAGCCCCAGGTAACTTGCTATTTCCCATAGCTGGCACAGGAGCCTTGGAAGATAGGATTGTTTTCAGTATTATTTCACCATTTTTTCACCACTGTTTCAAGAACGGGAGCCCTTTTCAACCGGTAGCGGAAGAATCCTTCTTTGGAGATGAGATATTTTTCTGGGGTGGCAAGTGCAGGGCCTCTGTCAGTCCTGGGTTTGTAGGACTAGCGCCAGACATGAGAAGTGCGCCTTTGTGGGACAGGTGAATAGTGCGGATCCTGTTTCAGTCTAAAGACTGAAACAGGATCCGCACTTTTCACCGTTCCTTTCAGAATCATTTGATTCATCAGCTAGGAATGCCGATTGCTTCTCCAGACCAATCAAAGGCTAGGCCAAAGTAACTCGATCTTTCTAAGAGGTGTGTGGCCCAACTTTTGAAAGAACCGCTAAGTGGAGAATTATTTGGTTTTTTTCCGAAGCACTTTTCACCGTAATTGTCATAAGGTTGGTCTCTGCATCCTTAAGCATACGAGAGTTTTCACAGACGAAACAGGCTGAGGCCCATTAATCTTGGCATTTCCAATAGTTGGTCCTAGAGACTACCAAGAAAGTGTTCTTTTAAGTATTATTCTGTTGTGGTTTCAGCATTATTTTCAGAACCGGAGCAGGGTTCTCGCATTAGCATAAGAATCCTGCCTGGTAGTTGAGATTTCTGGGTGGGGTGTAAGTGCGGGGCTTCTGTCAGCCCTGCCTTTGATTTGTTTACCTCCAGAGTTGGAAAGTGCATAGTTGCGTGAGATGGGAAAAGTGTGGATCGTGCTTCAGATTTCATCCTGACACTTTGAAATGACCAGTGTGTTGGTAATTATTTGCCATTTCCATGGCATTTGGCACCGTAATAGTGATGAGGTCGGACTCTGCATCCTGAAGCCTATGATGCTTTTTGCAGAGAAACCTCTGCTGAGGCCCAGGTAACTTGCTATTTCCCATAGCTGGCACAGGAGCCTTGGAAGATAGGATTGTTTTCAGTATTATTTCACCATTTTTTCACCACTGTTTCAAGAACGGGAGCCCTTTTCAACCGTTAGCGGAAGAATCCTTCTTTGGAGATGAGATATTTTTCTGGGGTGGCAAGTGCAGGGCCTCTGTCAGTCCTGGGTTTGTTGGACTAGCGCCAGACATGAGAAGTGCGCCTTTGTGGGACAGGTGAATAGTGCGGATCCTGTTTCAGTCTAAAGACTGAAACAGGATCCGCACTTTTCACCGTTCCTTTCAGAATCATTTGATTCATCAGCTAGGAATGGCGATTGCTTCTCCAGACCAATCAAAGGCTAGGCCAAAGTAACTCGATCTTTCCAAGAGGTGTGTGGCCCAACTTTTGAAAGAACCGCTAAGTGGAGAACTATTTGGTATTTTTCCTAAGCACTTTTCACCTTAATTGTCCTAAGGTTGGTCTCTGCATCCTTAAGCATACGAGAGTTTTCACAGACGAAACAGGCTGAGGCCCATTAATCTTGGCATTTCCAATAGTTGGTCCTAGAGACTACCAAGAAAGTGTTCTTTTAAGTATTATTCTGTTATGGTTTCAGCACTATTTTCAGAACCGGAGCAGGGTTCTCGCATTAGCAAAAGAATCCTGCCTGGTAGTTGAGATTTCTGGGTGGGGTGTAGGTGCGGGGCTTCTGTCAGCCCTGCCTTTGATTTGTTTACCTCCAGAGTTGGAAAGTGCATATTTGCGTGAGATGGGAAAAGTGTGGATCGTGCTTCAGATTTCATCCAGACACTTTGAAATGACCAGTGTGTTGGTAATTATTTGCCATTTCCATGGCGTTTGGCACCGTAATAGTCATGAGGTCTGTCTCTGCATCCTGAAGCCTATGAAGCTTTTTGCAGAGAAACCTCTGCTGAGGCCCAGGTAACTAGCTAATTCCCATAGCTGGCACAGGAGCCTTGGAAGATAGGATTGTTTTCAGTATTATTTCACCATTTTTTCACCACTGTTTCAAGAACGGGAGCCCTTTTCAACCGGTAGCGGAAGAATCCTTCTTTGGAGATGAGATATTTTTCTGGGGTGGCAAGTGCAGGGCCTCTGTCAGTCCTGGGTTTGTTGGACTAGCGCCAGACATGAGAAGTGCGCCTTTGTGGGACAGGTGAATAGTGCGGATCCTGTTTCAGTCTAAAGACTGAAACAGGATCCGCACTTTTCACCGTTCCTTTCAGAATCATTTGATTCATCAGCTAGGAATGCCGATTGCTTCTCCAGACCAATCAAAGGCTAGGCCAAAGTAACTCGATCTTTCCAAGAGGTGTGTGGCCCAACTTTTGAAAGAACTGCTAAGTGGAGAACTATTTGGTATTTTTCCTAAGCACTTTTCACCGTAATTGTCCTAAGGTTGGTCTCTGCATCCTTAAGCATACCAGAGTTTTCACAGACGAAACAGGCTGAGGCCCATTAATCTTGGCATTTCCAATAGTTGGTCCTAGAGACTACAAAGAAAGTGTTCTTTTAAGTATTATTCTGTTGTGGTTTCAGCATTATTTTCAGAACCCGAGCAGGGTTCTCGCATTAGCATAAGAATCCTGCCTGGTAGTTGAGTTTTCTGGGTGGGGTGTAGGTGCGGGGCTTCTGTCAGCCCTGCCTTTGATTTGTTTACCTCCAGAGTTGGAAAGTGCATAGTTGCGTGAGATGGGAAAAGTGTGGATCGTGCTTCAGATTTCATCCTGACACTTTGAAATGACCAGTGTGTTGGTAATTATTTGCCATTTCCATGGCGTTTGGCACCGTAATAGTGATGAGGTCGGTCTCTGCATCCTGAAGCCTATGATGCTTTTTGCAGAGAAACCTCTGCTGAGGCCCAGGTAACTTGCTATTTCCCATAGCTGGCACAGGAGCCTTGGAAGATAGGATTGTTTTCAGTATTATTTCACCATTTTTTCACCACTGTTTCAAGAACGGGAGCCCTTTTCAACCGGTAGCGGAAGAATCCTTCTTTGGAGATGAGATATTTTTCTGGGGTGGCAAGTGCAGGGCCTCTGTCAGTCCTGGGTTTGTTGGACTAGCGCCAGACATGAGAAGTGCGCCTTTGTGGGACAGGTGAATAGTGCGGATCCTGTTTCAGTCTAAAGACTGAAACAGGATCTGCACTTTTCACCATTCCTTTCAGAATCATTTGATTCATCAGCTAGGAATGCCGATTGCTTCTCCAGACCAATCGAAGGCTAGGCCAAAGTAACTCGATCTTTCCAAGAGGTGTGTGGCCCAACTTTTGAAAGAACTGCTAAGTGGAGAACTATTTGGTATTTTTCCTAAGCACTTTTCACCGTAATTGTCCTAAGGTTGGTCTCTGCATCCTTAAGCATACCAGAGTTTTCACAGACGAAACAGGCTGAGGCCCATTAATCTTGGCATTTCCAATAGTTGGTCCTAGAGACTACCAAGAAAGTGTTCTTTTAAGTATTATTCTGTTGTGGTTTCAGCATTATTTTCAGAACCGGAGCAGGGTTCTCGCATTAGCATAAGAATCCTGCCTGGTAGGTGAGATTTCTGGGTGGGGTGTACGTGCGGGGCTTCTGTCAGCCCTGCCTTTGATTTGTTTACCTCCAGAGTTGGAAAGTGCATATTTGCGTGAGATGGGAAAAGTGTGGATCGTGCTTCAGATTTCATCCTGACACTTTGAAATGACCAGTGTGTTGGTAATTATTTGCCATTTCCATGGCGTTTGGCACCGTAATAGTGATGAGGTCGGTCTCTGCATCCTGAAGCCTATGATGCTTTTTGCAGAGAAACCTCTGCTGAGGCCCAGGTAACTTGCTATTTCCCATAGCTGGCACAGGAGCCTTGGAAGATAGGATTGTTTTCAGTATTATTTCACCATTTTTTCACCACTGTTTCAAGAACGGGAGCCCTTTTCAACCGGTAGCGGAAGAATCCTTCTTTGGAGATGAGATATTTTTCTGGGGTGGCAAGTGCAGGGCCTCTGTCAGTCCTGGGTTTGTTGGACTAGCGCCAGACATGAGAAGTGCGCCTTTTTGGGACAGGTGAATAGTGCGGATCCTGTTTCAGTCTAAAGACTGAAACAGGATCCGCACTTTTCACCATTCCTTTCAGAATCATTTGATTCATCAGCTAGGAATGCCGATTGCTTCTCCAGACCAATCGAAGGCTAGGCCAAAGTAACTCGATCTTTCCAAGAGGTGTGTGGCCCAACTTTTGAAAGAACCGCTAAGTGGAGAACTATTTGGTATTTTTCCTAAGCACTTTTCACCGTAATTGTCCTAAGGTTGGTCTCTGCATCCTTAAGCATACCAGAGTTTTCACAGACGAAACAGGCTGAGGCCCATTAATCTTGGCATTTCCAATAGTTGGTCCTAGAGACTACCAAGAAAGTGTTCTTTTAAGTATTATTCTGTTGTGGTTTCAGCATTATTTTCAGAACCGGAGCAGGGTTCTCGCATTAGCATAAGAATCCTGCCTGGTAGTTGAGATTTCTGGGTGGGGTGTAGGTGCGGGGCTTCTGTCAGCCCTGCCTTTGATTTGTTTACCTCCAGAGTTGGAAAGTGCATATTTGCGTGAGATGGGAAAAGTGTGGATCGTGCTTCAGATTTCATCCAGACACTTTGAAATGACCAGTGTGTTGGTAATTATTTGCCATTTCCATGGCGTTTGGCCCCGTAATAGTCATGAGGTCGGTCCTGCATCCTGAAGCCTATGATGCTTTTTGCAGAGAAACCTCTGCTGAGGCCCAGGTAACTTGCTATTTCCCATAGCTGGCACAGGAGCCTTGGAAGATAGGATTGTTTTCAGTATTATTTCACCATTTTTTCACCACTGTTTCAAGAACGGGAGCCCTTTTCAACCGGTAGCGGAAGAATCCTTCTTTGGAGATGAGATATTTTTCTGGGGTGGCAAGTGCAGGGCCTCTGTCAGTCCTGGGTTTGTTGGACTAGCGCCAGACATGAGAAGTGCGCCTTTGTGGGACAGGTGAATAGTGCGGATCCTGTTTCAGTCTAAAGACTGAAACAGGATCCGCACTTTTCACCGTTCCTTTCAGAATCATTTGATTCATCAGCTAGGAATGCCGATTGCTTCTCCAGACCAATCGAAGGCTAGGCCAAAGTAACTCGATCTTTCCAAGAGGTGTGTGGCCCAACTTTTGAAAGAACCGCTAAGTGGAGAACTATTTGGTATTTTTCCTAAGCACTTTTCACCGTAATTGTCCTAAGGTTGGTCTCTGCATCCTTAAGCATACCAGAGTTTTCACAGACGAAACAGGCTGAGGCCCATTAATCTTGGCATTTCCAATAGTTGGTCCTAGAGACTACCAAGAAAGTGTTCTTTTAAGTATTATTCTGTTGTGGTTTCAGCACTATTTTCAGAACCGGAGCAGGGTTCTCGCATTAGCATAAGAATCCTGCCTGGTAGTTGAGATTTCTGGGTGGGGTGTAGGTGCGGGGCTTCTGTCAGCCCTGCCTTTGATTTGTTTACCTCCAGAGTTGGAAAGTGCATATTTCCGTGAGATGGGAAAAGTGTGGATCGTGCTTCAGATTTCATCCAGACACTTTGAAATGACCAGTGTGTTGGTAATTATTTGCCATTTCCATGGCGTTTGGCCCAGTAATAGTCATGAGGTCGGTCTCTGCATCCTGAAGCCTATGATGCTTTTTGCAGAGAAACCTCTGCTGAGCCCCAGGTAACTTGCTATTTCCCATAGCTGGCACAGGAGCCTTGGAAGATAGGATTGTTTTCAGTATTATTTCACCATTTTTTCACCACTGTTTCAAGAACGGGAGCCCTTTTCAACCGGTAGCGGAAGAATCCTTCTTTGGAGATGAGATATTTTTCTGGGGTGGCAAGTGCAGGGCCTCTGTCAGTCCTGGGTTTGTAGGACTAGCGCCAGACATGAGAAGTGCGCCTTTGTGGGACAGGTGAATAGTGCGGATCCTGTTTCAGTCTAAAGACTGAAACAGGATCCGCACTTTTCACCGTTCCTTTCAGAATCATTTGATTCATCAGCTAGGAATGCCGATTGCTTCTCCAGACCAATCAAAGGCTAGGCCAAAGTAACTCGATCTTTCTAAGAGGTGTGTGGCCCAACTTTTGAAAGAACTGCTAAGTGGAGAACTATTTGGTATTTTTCCTAAGCACTTTTCACCGTAATTGTCCTAAGGTTGGTCTCTGCATCCTTAAGCATACCAGAGTTTTCACAGACGAAACAGGCTGAGGCCCATTAATCTTGGCATTTCCAATAGTTGGTCCTAGAGACTACCAAGAAAGTGTTCTTTTAAGTATTATTCTGTTGTGGTTTCAGCATTATTTTCAGAACCGGAGCAGGGTTCTCGCATTAGCATAAGAATCCTGCCTGGTAGTTGAGATTTCTGGGTGGGGTGTAAGTGCGGGGCTTCTGTCAGCCCTGCCTTTGATTTGTTTACCTCCAGAGTTGGAAAGTGCATATTTGCGTGAGATGGGAAAAGTGTGGATCGTGCTTCAGATTTCATCCAGACACTTTGAAATGACCAGTGTGTTGGTAATTATTTGCCATTTCCATGGCGTTTGGCCCCGTAATAGTCATGAGGTCGGTCCTGCATCCTGAAGCCTATGATGCTTTTTGCAGAGAAACCTCTGCTGAGGCCCAGGTAACTTACTATTTCCCATAGCTGGCACAGGAGCCTTGGAAGATAGGATTGTTTTCAGTATTATTTCACCATTTTTTCACCACTGTTTCAAGAACGGGAGCCCTTGTCAACCGGTAGCGGAAGAATCCTTCTTTGGAGATGAGATATTTTTCTGGGGTGGCAAGTGCAGGGCCTCTGTCAGTCCTGCGTTTGTTGGACTAGCGCCAGACATGAGAAGTGCGCCTTTGTGGGACAGCTGAATAGTGCGGATCCTGTTTCAGTCTAAAGACTGAAACAGGATCCGCACTTTTCACCATTGCTTTCAGAATCATTTGATTCATCAGCTAGGAATGCCGATTGCTTCTCCAGACCAATCAAAGGCTAGGCCAAAGTAACTCGATCTTTCCAAGAGGTGTGTGGCCCAACTTTTGAAAGAACTGCTAAGTGGAGAACTATTTGGTATTTTTCCTAAGCACTTTTCACCGTAATTGTCCTAAGGTTGGTCTCTGCATCCTTAAGCATACCAGAGTTTTCACAGACGAAACAGGCTGAGGCCCATTAATCTTGGCATTTCCAATAGTTGGTCCTAGAGACTACAAAGAAAGTGTTCTTTTAAGTATTATTCTGTTGTGGTTTCAGCATTATTTTCAGAACCGGAGCAGGGTTCTCGCATTAGCATAAGAATCCTGCCTGGTAGTTGAGATTTCTGGGTGGGGTGTAAGTGCAGGGCTTCTGTCAGCCCTGCCTTTGATTTGTTTACCTCCAGAGTTGGAAAGTGCATATTTGCGTGAGATGGGAAAAGTGTGGATCGTGCTTCAGATTTCATCCAGACACTTTGAAATGACCAGTGTGTTGGTAATTATTTGCCATTTCCATGGCGTTTGGCCCCGTAATAGTCATGAGGTCGGTCTCTGCATCCTGAAGCCTATGATGCTTTTTGCAGAGAAACCTCTGCTGAGGCCCCGGTAACTTGCTATTTCCCATAGCTGGCACAGGAGCCTTGGAAGATAGGATTGTTTTCAGTATTATTTCACCATTTTTTCACCACTGTTTCAAGAACGGGAGCCCTTTTCAACCGTTAGCGGAAGAATCCTTCTTTGGAGATGAGATATTTTTCTGGGGTGGCAAGTGCAGGGCCTCTGTCAGTCCTGGGTTTGTTGGACTAGCGCCAGACATGAGAAGTGCGCCTTTGTGGGACAGGTGAATAGTGCGGATCCTGTTTCAGTCTAAAGACTGAAACAGGATCCGCACTTTTCACCGTTCCTTTCAGAATCATTTGATTCATCAGCTAGGAATGCCGATTGCTTCTCCAGACCAATCGAAGGCTAGGCCAAAGTAACTCGATCTTCCCAAGAGGTGTGTGGCCCAACTTTTGAAAGAACCGCTAAGTGGAGAACTATTTGGTATTTTTCCTAAGCACTTTTCACCGTAATTGTCCTAAGGTTGGTCTCTGCATCCTTAAGCAGACCAGAGTTTTCACAGACGAAACAGGCTGAGGCCCATTAATCTTGGCATTTCCAATAGTTGGTCCTAGAGACTACCAAGAAAGTGTTTTTTTAAGTATTATTCTGTTGTGGTTTCAGCATTATTTTCAGAACCCGAGCAGGGTTCTCGCATTAGCATAAGAATCCTTCCTGGTAGTTGAGATTTCTGGGTGGGGTGTAGGTGCGGGGCTTCTGTCAGCCCTGCCTTTGATTTGTTTACCTCCAGAGTTGGAAAGTGCATATTTGCGTGAGATGGGAAAAGTGTGGATCGTGCTTCAGATTTCATCCAGACACTTTGAAATGACCAGTGTGTTGGTAATTATTTGCCATTTCCATGGCGTTTGGCACCGTAATAGTCATGAGGTCGGTCTCTGCATCCTGAAGCCTATGATGCTTTTTGCAGAGAAACCTCTGCTGAGGCCCAGGTAACTTGCTATTTCCCATAGCTGGCACAGGAGCCTTGGAAGATAGGATTGTTTTCAGTATTATTTCACCATTTTTTCACCACTGTTTCAAGAACGGGAGCCCTTTTCAACCGTTAGCGGAAGAATCCTTCTTTGGAGATGAGATATTTTTCTGGGGTGGCAAGTGCAGGGCCTCTGTCAGTCCTGGGTTTGTTGGACTAGCGCCAGACATGAGAAGTGCGCCTTTGTGGGACAGGTGAATAGTGCGGATCCTGTTTCAGTCTAAAGACTGAAACAGGATCCGCACTTTTCACCGTTCCTTTCAGAATCATTTGATTCATCAGCTAGGAATGGCGATTGCTTCTCCAGACCAATCGAAGGCTAGGCCAAAGTAACTCGATCTTCCCAAGAGGTGTGTGGCCCAACTTTTGAAAGAACCGCTAAGTGCAGTACTATTTGGTATTTTTCCTAAGCACTTTTCACCGTAATTGTCCTAAGGTTGGTCGATGCATCCTTAAGCATACCAGAGTTTTCACAGACGAAACAGGCTGAGGCCCATTAATCTTGGCATTTCCAATAGTTGCTCCTAGAGACTACCAAGAAAGTGTTCTTTTAAGTATTATTCTGTTGTGGTTTCAGCACTATTTTCAGAACCGGAGCAGGGTTCTCGCATTAGCATAAGAATCCTGCCTGGTAGGTGAGATTTCTGGGTGGGGTGTACGTGCAGGGCTTCTGTCAGCCCTGCCTTTGATTTGTTTACCTCCAGAGTTGGAAAGTGCATAGTTGCGTGAGATGGGAAAAGTGTGGATCGTGCTTCAGATTTCATCCTGACACTTTGAAATGACCAGTGTGTTGGTAATTATTTGCCATTTCCATGGCGTTTGGCACCGTAATAGTCATGAGGTCGGTCTCTGCATCCTGAAGCCTATGATGCTTTTTGCAGAGAAACCTCTGCTGAGGCCCAGGTAACTTGCTATTTCCCATAGCTGGCACAGGAGCCTTGGAAGATAGGATTGTTTTCAGTATTATTTCACCATTTTTTCACCACTGTTTCAAGAACGGGAGCCCTTTTCAACCGTTAGCGGAAGAATCCTTCTTTGGAGATGAGATATTTTTCTGGGGTGGCAAGTGCAGGGCCTCTGTCAGTCCTGGGTTTGTTGGACTAGCGCCAGACATGAGAAGTGCGCCTTTGTGGGACAGGTGAATAGTGCGGATCCTGTTTCAGTCTAAAGACTGAAACAGGATCCGCACTTTTCACCGTTCCTTTCAGAATCATTTGATTCATCAGCTAGGAATGGCGATTGCTTCTCCAGACCAATCGAAGGCTAGGCCAAAGTAACTCGATCTTCCCAAGAGGTGTGTGGCCCAACTTTTGAAAGAACCGCTAAGTGCAGTACTATTTGGTATTTTTCCTAAGCACTTTTCACCGTAATTGTCCTAAGGTTGGTCGATGCATCCTTAAGCATACCAGAGTTTTCACAGACGAAACAGGCTGAGGCCCATTAATCTTGGCATTTCCAATAGTTGCTCCTAGAGACTACCAAGAAAGTGTTCTTTTAAGTATTATTCTGTTGTGGTTTCAGCACTATTTTCAGAACCGGAGCAGGGTTCTCGCATTAGCATAAGAATCCTGCCTGGTAGTTGAGATTTCTGGGTGGGGTGTAAGTGCAGGGCTTCTGTCAGCCCTGCCTTTGATTTGTTTACCTCCAGAGTTGGAAAGTGCATATTTGCGTGAGATGGGAAAAGTGTGAATCGTGCTTCAGATTTCATCCAGACACTTTGAAATGACCAGTGTGTTGGTAATTATTTGCCATTTCCATGGCGTTTGGCCCCGTAATAGTCATGAGGTCGGTCTCTGCATCCTGAAGCCTATGATGCTTTTTGCAGAGAAACCTCTGCTGAGGCCCAGGTAACTTGCTATTTCCCATAGCTGGCACAGGAGCCTTGGAAGATAGGATTGTTTTCAGTATTATTTCACCATTTTTTCACCACTGTTTCAAGAACGGGAGCCCTTTTCAACCGGTAGCGGAAGAATCCTTCTTTGGAGATGAGATATTTTTCTGGGGTGGCAAGTGCAGGGCCTCTGTCAGTCCTGGGTTTGTTGGACTAGCGCCAGACATGAGAAGTGCGCCTTTGTGGGACAGGTGAACAGTGCGGATCCTGTTTCAGTCTAAAGACTGAAACAGGATCCGCACTTTTCACCGTTCCTTTCAGAATCATTTGATTCATCAGCTAGGAATGCCGATTGCTTCTCCAGACCAATCGAAGGCTAGGCCAAAGTAACTCGATCTTCCCAAGAGGTGTGTGGCCCAACTTTTGAAAGAACCGCTAAGTGGAGAACTATTTGGTATTTTTCCTAAGCACTTTTCACCGTAATTGTCCTAAGGTTGGTCTCTGCATCCTTAAGCATACCAGAGTTTTCACAGACGAAACAGGCTGAGGCCCATTAATCTTGGCATTTCCAATAGTTGGTCCTAGAGACTACCAAGAAAGTGTTCTTTTAAGTATTATTCTGTTGTGGTTTCAGCATTATTTTCAGAACCGGAGCAGGGTTCTCGCATTAGCATAAGAATCCTGCCTGGTAGTTGAGATTTCTGGGTGGGGTGTAGGTGCAGGGCTTCTGTCAGCCCTGCCTTTGATTTGTTTACCTCCAGAGTTGGAAAGTGCATAGTTGCGTGAGATGGGAAAAGTGTGGATCGTGCTTCAGATTTCATCCTGACACTTTGAAATGACCAGTGTGTTGGTAATTATTTGCCATTTCCATGGCGTTTGGCACCGTAATAGTGATGAGGTCGGTCTCTGCATCCTGAAGCCTATGATGCTTTTTGCAGAGAAACCTCTGCTGAGGCCCAGGTAACTTGCTATTTCCCATAGCTGGCACAGGAGCCTTGGAAGATAGGATTGTTTTCAGTATTATTTCACCATTTTTTCACCACTGTTTCAAGAACGGGAGCCCTTTTCAACCGGTAGCGGAAGAATCCTTCTTTGGAGATGAGATATTTTTCTGGGGTGGCAAGTGCAGGGCCTCTGTCAGTCCTGGGTTTGTTGGACTAGCGCCAGACATGAGAAGTGCGCCTTTGTGGGACAGGTGAATAGTGCGGATCCTGTTTCAGTCTAAAGACTGAAACAGGATCCGCACTTTTCACCGTTCCTTTCAGAATCATTTGATTCATCAGCTAGGAATGGCGATTGCTTCTCCAGACCAATCGAAGGCTAGGCCAAAGTAACTCGATCTTTCCAAGAGGTGTGTGGCCCAACTTTTGAAAGAACCGCTAAGTGGAGAACTATTTGGTATTTTTCCTAAGCACTTTTCACCGTAATTGTCCTAAGGTTGGTCTCTGCATCCTTAAGCATACCAGAGTTTTCACAGACGAAACAGGCTGAGGCCCATTAATCTTGGCATTTCCAATAGTTGGTCCTAGAGACTACCAAGAAAGTGTTCTTTTAAGTATTATTCTGTTGTGGTTTCAGCATTATTTTCAGAACCGGAGCAGGGTTCTCGCATTAGCATAAGAATCCTGCCTGGTAGTTGAGATTTCTGCGTGGGGTGTAAGTGCAGGGCTTCTGTCAGCCCTGCCTTTGATTTGTTTACCTCCAGAGTTGGAAAGTGCATAGTTGCGTGAGATGGGAAAAGTGTGGATCGTGCTTCAGATTTCATCCTGACACTTTGAAATGACCAGTGTGTTGGTAATTATTTGCCATTTCCATGGCATTTGGCACCGTAATAGTGATGAGGTCGGTCTCTGCATCTTGAAGCCTATGATGCTTTTTGCAGAGAAACCTCTGCTGAGGCCCAGGTAACTTGCTATTTCCCATAGCTGGCACAGGAGCCTTGGAAGATAGGATTGTTTTCAGTATTATTTCACCATTTTTTCACCACTGTTTCAAGAACGGGAGCCCTTTTCAACCGGTAGCGGAAGAATCCTTCTTTGGAGATGAGATATTTTTCTGGGGTGGCAAGTGCAGGGCCTCTGTCAGTCCTGGGTTTGTTGGACTAGCGCCAGACATGAGAAGTGCGCCTTTGTGGGACAGGTGAATAGTGCGGATCCTGTTTCAGTCTAAAGACTGAAACAGGATCCGCACTTTTCACCGTTCCTTTCAGAATCATTTGATTCATCAGCTAGGAATGCCGATTGCTTCTCCAGACCAATCGAAGGCTAGGCCAAAGTAACTCGATCTTTCCAAGAGGTGTGTGGCCCAACTTTTGAAAGAACCGCTAAGTGGAGAACTATTTGGTATTTTTCCTAAGCACTTTTCACCGTAATTGTCCTAAGGTTGGTCTCTGCATCCTTAAGCATACCAGAGTTTTCACAGACGAAACAGGCTGAGGCCCATTAATCTTGGCATTTCCAATAGTTGGTCCTAGAGACTACCAAGAAAGTGTTCTTTTAAGTATTATTCTGTTGTGGTTTCAGCATTATTTTCAGAACCGGAGCAGGGTTCTCGCATTAGCATAAGAATCCTGCCTGGTAGTTGAGATTTCTGGGTGGGGTGTACGTGCAGGGCTTCTGTCAGCCCTGCCTTTGATTTGTTTACCTCCAGAGTTGGAAAGTGCATAGTTGCGTGAGATGGGAAAAGTGTGGATCGTGCTTCAGATTTCTTTTTTTTTTTATTTTTTTATTTTTTTTTTTTTTTATTTTTTTTTTTTTTTTGAGACAGAGTCTCACTTTGTTGCCCGGGCTAGAGTGAGTGCCGTGGCATCAGCCTAGCTCACAGCAACCTCAGACTCCTGGGCTTAAGCGATCCTACTGCCTCAGCCTCCCGAGTAGCTGGGACTACAGGCATGAGCCACCATGCCCGGCTAATTTTTTTTGTATATATATTTTTAGTTGGCCAGATAATTTCTTTCTATTTTTAGTAGAGACGGGGTCTCACTCTTGCTCAGGCTGGTCTCGAACTCCTGACCTCGAGCGATCCACCCGCCTCGGCCTCCCAGAGCTAGGATTACAGGCGTGAGCCACCGCGCCCGGCCCGTGCTTCAGATTTCATCCTGACACTTTGAAATGACCAGTGTGTTGGTAATTATTTGCCATTTCCATGGCGTTTGGCACCGTAATAGTGATGAGGTCGGTCTCTGCATCCTGAAGCCTATGATGCTTTTTGCAGAGAAACCTCTGCTGAGGCCCAGGTAACTTGCTATTTCCCATAGCTGGCACAGGAGCCTTGGAAGATAGGATTGTTTTCAGTATTATTTCACCATTTTTTCACCACTGTTTCAAGAACGGGAGCCCTTTTCAACCGGTAGCGGAAGAATCCTTCTTTGGAGATGAGATATTTTTCTGGGGTGGCAAGTGCAGGGCCTCTGTCAGTCCTGGGTTTGTTGGACTAGCGCCAGACATGAGAAGTGCGCCTTTGTGGGACAGGTGAATAGTGCGGATCCTGTTTCAGTCTAAAGACTGAAACAGGATCCGCACTTTTCACCGTTCCTTTCAGAATCATTTGATTCATCAGCTAGGAATGCCGATTGCTTCTCCAGACCAATCGAAGGCTAGGCCAAAGTAACTCGATCTTTCCAAGAGGTGTGTGGCCCAACTTTTGAAAGAACCGCTAAGTGGAGAACTATTTGGTATTTTTCCTAAGCACTTTTCACCGTAATTGTCCTAAGGTTGGTCTCTGCATCCTTAAGCATACCAGAGTTTTCACAGACGAAACAGGCTGAGGCCCATTAATCTTGGCATTTCCAATAGTTGGTCCTAGAGACTACCAAGAAAGTGTTCTTTTAAGTATTATTCTGTTGTGGTTTCAGCATTATTTTCAGAACCGGAGCAGGGTTCTCGCATTAGCATAAGAATCCTGCCTGGTAGTTGAGATTTCTGGGTGGGGTGTAAGTGCAGGGCTTCTGTCAGCCCTGCCTTTGATTTGTTTACCTCCAGAGTTGGAAAGTGCATAGTTGCGTGAGATGGGAAAAGTGTGGATCGTGCTTCAGATTTCATCCTGACACTTTGAAATGACCAGTGTGTTGGTAATTATTTGCCATTTCCATGGCATTTGGCACCGTAATAGTGATGAGGTCGGTCTCTGCATCCTGAAGCCTATGATGCTTTTTGCAGAGAAACCTCTGCTGAGGCCCAGGTAACTTGCTATTTCCCATAGCTGGCACAGGAGCCTTGGAAGATAGGATTGTTTTCAGTATTATTTCACCATTTTTTCACCACTGTTTAAAGAACGGGAGCCCTTTTCAACCGGTAGCGGAAGAATCCTTCTTTGGAGATGAGATATTTTTCTGGGGTGGCAAGTGCAGGGCCTCTGTCAGTCCTGGGTTTGTTGGACTAGCGCCAGACATGAGAAGTGCGCCTTTGTGGGACAGGTGAATAGTGCGGATCCTGTTTCAGTCTAAAGACTGAAACAGGATCTGCACTTTTCACCATTCCTTTCAGAATCATTTGATTCATCAGCTAGGAATGCCGATTGCTTCTCCAGACCAATCGAAGGCTAGGCCAAAGTAACTCGATCTTTCCAAGAGGTGTGTGGCCCAACTTTTGAAAGAACCGCTAAGTGGAGAACTATTTGGTATTTTTCCTAAGCACTTTTCACCGTAATTGTCGTAAGGTTGGTCTCTGCATCCTTAAGCATACCAGAGTTTTCACAGACGAAACAGGCTGAGGCCCATTAATCTTGGCATTTCCAATAGTTGGTCCTAGAGACTACCAAGAAAGTGTTCTTTTAAGTATTATTCTGTTGTGGTTTCAGCATTATTTTCAGAACCGGAGCAGGGTTCTCGCATTAGCATAAGAATCCTGCCTGGTAGTTGAGATTTCTGGGTGGGGTGTAGGTGCGGGGCTTCTGTCAGCCCTGCCTTTGATTTGTTTACCTCCAGAGTTGGAAAGTGCATATTTGCGTGAGATGGGAAAAGTGTGGATCGTGCTTCAGATTTCATCCAGACACTTTGAAATGACCAGTGTGTTGGTAATTATTTGCCATTTCCATGGCGTTTGGCCCCGTAATAGTCATGAGGTCGGTCTCTGCATCCTGAAGCCTATGATGCTTTTTGCAGAGAAACCTCTGCTGAGGCCCAGGTAACTTGCTATTTCCCATAGCTGGCACAGGAGCCTTGGAAGATAGGATTGTTTTCAGTATTATTTCACCGTTTTTTCACCACTGTTTCAAGAACGGGAGCCCTTTTCAACCGGTAGCGGAAGAATCCTTCTTTGGAGATGAGATATTTTTCTGGGGTGGCAAGTGCAGGGCCTCTGTCAGTCCTGGGTTTGTTGGACTAGCGCCAGACATGAGAAGTGCGCCTTTGTGGGACAGGTGAATAGTGCGGATCCTGTTTCAGTCTAAAGACTGAAACAGGATCCGCACTTTTCACCGTTCCTTTCAGAATCATTTGATTCATCAGCTAGGAATGCCGATTGCTTCTCCAGACCAATCGAAGGCTAGGCCAAAGTAACTCGATCTTTCCAAGAGGTGTGTGGCCCAACTTTTGAAAGAACCGCTAAGTGGAGAACTATTTGGTATTTTTCCTAAGCACTTTTCACCGTAATTGTCCTAAGGTTGGTCTCTGCATCCTTAAGCATACCAGAGTTTTCACAGACGAAACAGGCTGAGGCCCATTAATCTTGGCATTTCCAATAGTTGGTCCTAGAGACTACAAAGAAAGTGTTCTTTTAAGTATTATTCTGTTGTGGTTTCAGCATTATTTTCAGAACCGGAGCAGGGTTCTCGCATTAGCATAAGAATCCTGCCTGGTAGTTGAGATTTCTGGGTGGGGTGTACGTGCGGGGCTTCTGTCAGCCCTGCCTTTGATTTGTTTACCTCCAGAGTTGGAAAGTGCATAGTTGCGTGAGATGGGAAAAGTGTGGATCGTGCTTCAGATTTCATCCTGACACTTTGAAATGACCAGTGTGTTGGTAATTATTTGCCATTTCCATGGCGTTTGGCACCGTAATACTGATGAGGTCGGTCTCTGCATCCTGAAGCCTATGATGCTTTTTGCAGAGAAACCTCTGCTGAGGCCCAGGTAACTTGCTATTTCCCATAGCTGGCACAGGAGCCTTGGAAGATAGGATTGTTTTCAGTATTATTTCACCATTTTTTCACCACTGTTTCAAGAACGGGAGCCCTTTTCAACCGGTAGCGGAAGAATCCTTCTTTGGAGATGAGATATTTTTCTGGGGTGGCAAGTGCAGGGCCTCTGTCAGTCCTGGGTTTGTTGGACTAGCGCCAGACATGAGAAGTGCGCCTTTGTGGGACAGGTGAATAGTGCGGATCCTGTTTCAGTCTAAAGACTGAAACAGGATCTGCACTTTTCACCATTCCTTTCAGAATCATTTGATTCATCAGCTAGGAATGCCGATTGCTTCTCCAGACCAATCGAAGGCTAGGCCAAAGTAACTCGATCTTTCCAAGAGGTGTGTGGCCCAACTTTTGAAAGAACCGCTAAGTGGAGAACTATTTGGTATTTTTCCTAAGCACTTTTCACCGTAATTGTCCTAAGGTTGGTCTCTGCATCCTTAAGCATACCAGAGTTTTCACAGACGAAACAGGCTGAGGCCCATTAATCTTGGCATTTCCAATAGTTGGTCCTAGAGACTACCAAGAAAGTGTTCTTTTAAGTATTATTCTGTTGTGGTTTCAGCATTATTTTCAGAACCCGAGCAGGGTTCTCACATTAGCATAAGAATCCTGCCTGGTAGTTGAGATTTCTGGGTGGGGTGTAGGTGCCAGGCTTCTGTCAGCCCTGCCTTTGATTTGTTTACCTCCAGAGTTGGAAAGTGCATATTTGCGTGAGATGGGAAAAGTGTGGATCGTGCTTCAGATTTCATCCAGACACTTTGAAATGACCAGTGTGTTGGTAATTATTTGCCATTTCCATGGCGTTTGGCCCCGTAATAGTCATGAGGTCGGTCTCTGCATCCTGAAGCCTATGATGCTTTTTGCAGAGAAACCTCTGCTGAGGCCCAGGTAACTTGCTATTTCCCATAGCTGGCACAGGAGCCTTGGAAGATAGGATTGTTTTCAGTATTATTTCACCATTTTTTCACCACTGTTTCAAGAACGGGAGCCCTTTTCAACCGGTAGCGGAAGAATCCTTCTTTGGAGATGAGATATTTTTCTGGGGTGGCAAGTGCAGGGCCTCTGTCAGTCCTGGGTTTGTAGGACTAGCGCCAGACATGAGAAGTGCGCCTTTGTGGGACAGGTGAATAGTGCGGATCCTGTTTCAGTCTAAAGACTGAAACAGGATCCGCACTTTTCACCGTTCCTTTCAGAATCATTTGATTCATCAGCTAGGAATGCCGATTGCTTCTCCAGACCAATCGAAGGCTAGGCCAAAGTAACTCGATCTTTCCAAGAGGTGTGTGGCCCAACTTTTGAAAGAACTGCTAAGTGGAGAACTATTTGGTATTTTTCCTAAGCACTTTTCACCGTAATTGTCCTAAGGTTGGTCTCTGCATCCTTAAGCATACCAGAGTTTTCACAGACGAAACAGGCTGAGGCCCATTAATCTTGGCATTTCCAATAGTTGGTCCTAGAGACTACCAAGAAAGTGTTCTTTTAAGTATTATTCTGTTGTGGTTTCAGCATTATTTTCAGAACCGGAGCAGGGTTCTCGCATTAGCATAAGAATCCTGCCTGGTAGGTGAGATTTCTGGGTGGGGTGTAGGTGTGGGGCTTCTGTCAGCCCTGCCTTTGATTTGTTTACCTCCAGAGTTGGAAAGTGCATATTTGCGTGAGATGGGAAAAGTGTGGATCGTGCTTCAGATTTCATCCAGACACTTTGAAATGACCAGTGTGTTGGTAATTATTTGCCATTTCCATGGCGTTTGGCCCCGTAATAGTCATGAGGTCGGTCTCTGCATCCTGAAGCCTATGATGCTTTTTGCAGAGAAACCTCTGCTGAGGCCCAGGTAACTTGCTATTTCCCATAGCTGGCACAGGAGCCTTGGAAGATAGGATTGTTTTCAGTATTATTTCACCATTTTTTCACCACTGTTTCAAGAACGGGAGCCCTTTTCAACCGGTAGCGGAAGAATCCTTCTTTGGAGATGAGATATTTTTCTGGGGTGGCAAGTGCAGGGCCTCTGTCAGTCCTGGGTTTGTTGGACTAGCGCCAGACATGAGAAGTGCGCCTTTGTGGGACAGGTGAACAGTGCGGATCCTGTTTCAGTCTAAAGACTGAAACAGGATCCGCACTTTTCACCGTTCCTTTCAGAATCATTTGATTCATCAGCTAGGAATGCCGATTGCTTCTCCAGACCAATCGAAGGCTAGGCCAAAGTAACTCGATCTTTCCAAGAGGTGTGTGGCCCAACTTTTGAAAGAACCGCTAAGTGGAGAACTATTTGGTATTTTTCCTAAGCACTTTTCACCGTAATTGTCCTAAGGTTGGTCTCTGCATCCTTAAGCATACCAGAGTTTTCACAGACGAAACAGGCTGAGGCCCATTAATCTTGGCATTTCCAATAGTTGGTCCTAGAGACTACCAAGAAAGTGTTCTTTTAAGTATTATTCTGTTGTGGTTTCAGCATTATTTTCAGAACCGGAGCAGGGTTCTCGCATTAGCATAAGAATCCTGCCTGGTAGTTGAGATTTCTGGGTGGGGTGTACGTGCAGGGCTTCTGTCAGCCCTGCCTTTGATTTGTTTACCTCCAGAGTTGGAAAGTGCATAGTTGCGTGAGATGGGAAAAGTGTGGATCGTGCTTCAGATTTCATCCTGACACTTTGAAATGACCAGTGTGTTGGTAATTATTTGCCATTTCCATGGCGTTTGGCACCGTAATAGTGATGAGGTCGGTCTCTGCATCCTGAAGCCTATGATGCTTTTTGCAGAGAAACCTCTGCTGAGGCCCAGGTAACTTGCTATTTCCCATAGCTGGCACAGGAGCCTTGGAAGATAG
This sequence comes from Lemur catta, assembly GCF_020740605.2. Lineage (NCBI taxonomy): Eukaryota > Metazoa > Chordata > Mammalia > Primates > Lemuridae > Lemur > Lemur catta. The sequence continues at coordinate 13,031,978 of NC_059130.1, read as the reverse complement.
GATTGTTTTCAGTATTATTTCACCATTTTTTCACCACTGTTTCAAGAACGGGAGCCCTTTTCAACCGGTAGCGGAAGAATCCTTCTTTGGAGATGAGATATTTTTCTGGGGTGGCAAGTGCAGGGCCTCTGTCAGTCCTGGGTTTGTTGGACTAGCGCCAGACATGAGAAGTGCGCCTTTGTGGGACAGGTGAATAGTGCGGATCCTGTTTCAGTCTAAAGACTGAAACAGGATCCGCACTTTTCACCGTTCCTTTCAGAATCATTTGATTCATCAGCTAGGAATGGCGATTGCTTCTCCAGACCAATCGAAGGCTAGGCCAAAGTAACTCGATCTTTCCAAGAGGTGTGTGGCCCAACTTTTGAAAGAACCGCTAAGTGGAGAACTATTTGGTATTTTTCCTAAGCACTTTTCACCGTAATTGTCCTAAGGTTGGTCTCTGCATCCTTAAGCATACCAGAGTTTTCACAGACGAAACAGGCTGAGGCCCATTAATCTTGGCATTTCCAATAGTTGGTCCTAGAGACTACCAAGAAAGTGTTCTTTTAAGTATTATTCTGTTGTGGTTTCAGCATTATTTTCAGAACCGGAGCAGGGTTCTCGCATTAGCATAAGAATCCTGCCTGGTAGTTGAGATTTCTGGGTGGGGTGTAAGTGCAGGGCTTCTGTCAGCCCTGCCTTTGATTTGTTTACCTCCAGAGTTGGAAAGTGCATAGTTGCGTGAGATGGGAAAAGTGTGGATCGTGCTTCAGATTTCATCCTGACACTTTGAAATGACCAGTGTGTTGGTAATTATTTGCCATTTCCATGGCATTTGGCACCGTAATAGTGATGAGGTCGGTCTCTGCATCCTGAAGCCTATGATGCTTTTTGCAGAGAAACCTCTGCTGAGGCCCAGGTAACTTGCTATTTCCCATAGCTGGCACAGGAGCCTTGGAAGATAGGATTGTTTTCAGTATTATTTCACCATTTTTTCACCACTGTTTCAAGAACGGGAGCCCTTTTCAACCGGTAGCGGAAGAATCCTTCTTTGGAGATGAGATATTTTTCTGGGGTGGCAAGTGCAGGGCCTCTGTCAGTCCTGGGTTTGTTGGACTAGCGCCAGACATGAGAAGTGCGCCTTTGTGGGACAGGTGAATAGTGCGGATCCTGTTTCAGTCTAAAGACTGAAACAGGATCTGCACTTTTCACCATTCCTTTCAGAATCATTTGATTCATCAGCTAGGAATGCCGATTGCTTCTCCAGACCAATCGAAGGCTAGGCCAAAGTAACTCGATCTTTCCAAGAGGTGTGTGGCCCAACTTTTGAAAGAACCGCTAAGTGGAGAACTATTTGGTATTTTTCCTAAGCACTTTTCACCGTAATTGTCGTAAGGTTGGTCTCTGCATCCTTAAGCATACCAGAGTTTTCACAGACGAAACAGGCTGAGGCCCATTAATCTTGGCATTTCCAATAGTTGGTCCTAGAGACTACCAAGAAAGTGTTCTTTTAAGTATTATTCTGTTGTGGTTTCAGCATTATTTTCAGAACCGGAGCAGGGTTCTCGCATTAGTATAAGAATCCTGCCTGGTAGTTGAGATTTCTGGGTGGGGTGTAGGTGCGGGGCTTCTGTCAGCCCTGCCTTTGATTTGTTTACCTCCAGAGTTGGAAAGTGCATATTTGCGTGAGATGGGAAAAGTGTGGATCGTGCTTCAGATTTCATCCAGACACTTTGAAATGACCAGTGTGTTGGTAATTATTTGCCATTTCCATGGCGTTTGGCCCCGTAATAGTCATGAGGTCGGTCTCTGCATCCTGAAGCCTATGATGCTTTTTGCAGAGAAACCTCTGCTGAGGCCCAGGTAACTTGCTATTTCCCATAGCTGGCACAGGAGCCTTGGAAGATAGGATTGTTTTCAGTATTATTTCACCATTTTTTCACCACTGTTTCAAGAACGGGAGCCCTTTTCAACCGGTAGCGGAAGAATCCTTCTTTGGAGATGAGATATTTTTCTGGGGTGGCAAGTGCAGGGCCTCTGTCAGTCCTGGGTTTGTAGGACTAGCGCCAGACATGAGAAGTGCGCCTTTGTGGGACAGGTGAATAGTGCGGATCCTGTTTCAGTCTAAAGACTGAAACAGGATCCGCACTTTTCACCGTTCCTTTCAGAATCATTTGATTCATCAGCTAGGAATGCCGATTGCTTCTCCAGACCAATCGAAGGCTAGGCCAAAGTAACTCGATCTTTCCAAGAGGTGTGTGGCCCAACTTTTGAAAGAACCGCTAAGTGGAGAACTATTTGGTATTTTTCCTAAGCACTTTTCACCGTAATTGTCCTAAGGTTGGTCTCTGCATCCTTAAGCATACCAGAGTTTTCACAGACGAAACAGGCTGAGGCCCATTAATCTTCGCATTTCCAATATTTGGTCCTAGAGACTACAAAGAAAGTGTTCTTTTAAGTATTATTCTGTTGTGGTTTCAGCATTATTTTCAGAACCGGAGCAGGGTTCTCGCATTAGCATAAGAATCCTGCCTGGTAGTTGAGATTTCTGGGTGGGGTGTACGTGCGGGGCTTCTGTCAGCCCTGCCTTTGATTTGTTTACCTCCAGAGTTGGAAAGTGCATAGTTGCGTGAGATGGGAAAAGTGTGGATCGTGCTTCAGATTTCATCCTGACACTTTGAAATGACCAGTGTGTTGGTAATTATTTGCCATTTCCATGGCGTTTGGCACCGTAATAGTGATGAGGTCGGTCTCTGCATCCTGAAGCCTATGATGCTTTTTGCAGAGAAACCTCTGCTGAGGCCCAGGTAACTTGCTATTTCCCATAGCTGGCACAGGAGCCTTGGAAGATAGGATTGTTTTCAGTATTATTTCACCATTTTTTCACCACTGTTTCAAGAACGGGAGCCCTTTTCAACCGGTAGCGGAAGAATCCTTCTTTGGAGATGAGATATTTTTCTGGGGTGGCAAGTGCAGGGCCTCTGTCAGTCCTGGGTTTGTTGGACTAGCGCCAGACATGAGAAGTGCGCCTTTGTGGGACAGGTGAATAGTGCGGATCCTGTTTCAGTCTAAAGACTGAAACAGGATCTGCACTTTTCACCATTCCTTTCAGAATCATTTGATTCATCAGCTAGGAATGCCGATTGCTTCTCCAGACCAATCGAAGGCTAGGCCAAAGTAACTCGATCTTTCCAAGAGGTGTGTGGCCCAACTTTTGAAAGAACCGCTAAGTGGAGAACTATTTGGTATTTTTCCTAAGCACTTTTCACCGTAATTGTCCTAAGGTTGGTCTCTGCATCCTTAAGCATACCAGAGTTTTCACAGACGAAACAGGCTGAGGCCCATTAATCTTGGCATTTCCAATAGTTGGTCCTAGAGACTACCAAGAAAGTGTTCTTTTAAGTATTATTCTGTTGTGGTTTCAGCATTATTTTCAGAACCCGAGCAGGGTTCTCGCATTAGCATAAGAATCCTGCCGGGTAGTTGAGATTTCTGGGTGGGGTGTAGGTGCGGGGCTTCTGTCAGCCCTGCCTTTGATTTGTTTACCTCCAGAGTTGGAAAGTGCATATTTGCGTGAGATGGGAAAAGTGTGGATCGTGCTTCAGATTTCATCCAGACACTTTGAAATGACCAGTGTGTTGGTAATTATTTGCCATTTCCATGGCGTTTGGCCCCGTAATAGTCATGAGGTCGGTCTCTGCATCCTGAAGCCTATGATGCTTTTTGCAGAGAAACCTCTGCTGAGGCCCAGGTAACTTGCTATTTCCCATAGCTGGCACAGGAGCCTTGGAAGATAGGATTGTTTTCAGTATTATTTCACCATTTTTTCACCACTGTTTCAAGAACGGGAGCCCTTTTCAACCGGTAGCGGAAGAATCCTTCTTTGGAGATGAGATATTTTTCTGGGGTGGCAAGTGCAGGGCCTCTGTCAGTCCTGGGTTTGTTGGACTAGCGCCAGACATGAGAAGTGCGCCTTTGTGGGACAGGTGAATAGTGCGGATCCTGTTTCAGTCTAAAGACTGAAACAGGATCCGCACTTTTCACCGTTCCTTTCAGAATCATTTGATTCATCAGCTAGGAATGGCGATTGCTTCTCCAGACCAATCGAAGGCTAGGCCAAAGTAACTCGATCTTTCCAAGAGGTGTGTGGCCCAACTTTTGAAAGAACCGCTAAGTGGAGAACTATTTGGTATTTTTCCTAAGCACTTTTCACCGTAATTGTCCTAAGGTTGGTCTCTGCATCCTTAAGCATACCAGAGTTTTCACAGACGAAACAGGCTGAGGCCCATTAATCTTGGCATTTCCAATAGTTGGTCCTAGAGACTACCAAGAAAGTGTTCTTTTAAGTATTATTCTGTTGTGGTTTCAGCATTATTTTCAGAACCGGAGCAGGGTTCTCGCATTAGCATAAGAATCCTGCCTGGTAGTTGAGATTTCTGGGTGGGGTGTAAGTGCAGGGCTTCTGTCAGCCCTGCCTTTGATTTGTTTACCTCCAGAGTTGGAAAGTGCATAGTTGCGTGAGATGGGAAAAGTGTGGATCGTGCTTCAGATTTCATCCTGACACTTTGAAATGACCAGTGTGTTGGTAATTATTTGCCATTTCCATGGCATTTGGCACCGTAATAGTGATGAGGTCGGTCTCTGCATCCTGAAGCCTATGATGCTTTTTGCAGAGAAACCTCTGCTGAGGCCCAGGTAACTTGCTATTTCCCATAGCTGGCACAGGAGCCTTGGAAGATAGGATTGTTTTCAGTATTATTTCACCATTTTTTCACCACTGTTTCAAGAACGGGAGCCCTTTTCAACCGGTAGCGGAAGAATCCTTCTTTGGAGATGAGATATTTTTCTGGGGTGGCAAGTGCAGGGCCTCTGTCAGTCCTGGGTTTGTTGGACTAGCGCCAGACATGAGAAGTGCGCCTTTGTGGGACAGGTGAATAGTGCGGATCCTGTTTCAGTCTAAAGACTGAAACAGGATCCGCACTTTTCACCGTTCCTTTCAGAATCATTTGATTCATCAGCTAGGAATGGCGATTGCTTCTCCAGACCAATCGAAGGCTAGGCCAAAGTAACTCGATCTTTCCAAGAGGTGTGTGGCCCAACTTTTGAAAGAACCGCTAAGTGGAGAACTATTTGGTATTTTTCCTAAGCACTTTTCACCGTAATTGTCCTAAGGTTGGTCTCTGCATCCTTAAGCATACCAGAGTTTTCACAGACGAAACAGGCTGAGGCCCATTAATCTTGGAATTTCCAATAGTTGGTCCTAGAGACTACCAAGAAAGTGTTCTTTTAAGTATTATTCTGTTGTGGTTTCAGCATTATTTTCAGAACCGGAGCAGGGTTCTCGCATTAGCATAAGAATCCTGCCTGGTAGTTGAGATTTCTGGGTGGGGTGTAAGTGCAGGGCTTCTGTCAGCCCTGCCTTTGATTTGTTTACCTCCAGAGTTGGAAAGTGCATAGTTGCGTGAGATGGGAAAAGTGTGGATCGTGCTTCAGATTTCATCCTGACACTTTGAAATGACCAGTGTGTTGGTAATTATTTGCCATTTCCATGGCATTTGGCACCGTAATAGTGATGAGGTCGGTCTCTGCATCCTGAAGCCTATGATGCTTTTTGCAGAGAAACCTCTGCTGAGGCCCAGGTAACTTGCTATTTCCCATAGCTGGCACAGGAGCCTTGGAAGATAGGATTGTTTTCAGTATTATTTCACCATTTTTTCACCACTGTTTCAAGAACGGGAGCCCTTTTCAACCGGTAGCGGAAGAATCCTTCTTTGGAGATGAGATATTTTTCTGGGGTGGCAAGTGCAGGGCCTCTGTCAGTCCTGGGTTTGTTGGACTAGCGCCAGACATGAGTAGTGCGCCTTTGTGGGACAGGTGAATAGTGCGGATCCTGTTTCAGTCTAAAGACTGAAACAGGATCTGCACTTTTCACCATTCCTTTCAGAATCATTTGATTCATCAGCTAGGAATGCCGATTGCTTCTCCAGACCAATCGAAGGCTAGGCCAAAGTAACTCGATCTTTCCAAGAGGTGTGTGGCCCAACTTTTGAAAGAACCGCTAAGTGGAGAACTATTTGGTATTTTTCCTAAGCACTTTTCACCGTAATTGTCGTAAGGTTGGTCTCTGCATCCTTAAGCATACCAGAGTTTTCACAGACGAAACAGGCTGAGGCCCATTAATCTTGGCATTTCCAATAGTTGGTCCTAGAGACTACCAAGAAAGTGTTCTTTTAAGTATTATTCTGTTGTGGTTTCAGCATTATTTTCAGAACCGGAGCAGGGTTCTCGCATTAGCATAAGAATCCTGCCTGGTAGGTGAGATTTCTGGGTGGGGTGTAGGTGTGGGGCTTCTGTCAGCCCTGCCTTTGATTTGTTTACCTCCAGAGTTGGAAAGTGCATATTTGCGTGAGATGGGAAAAGTGTGGATCGTGCTTCAGATTTCATCCAGACACTTTGAAATGACCAGTGTGTTGGTAATTATTTGCCATTTCCATGGCGTTTGGCCCCGTAATAGTCATGAGGTCGGTCTCTGCATCCTGAAGCCTATGATGCTTTTTGCAGAGAAACCTCTGCTGAGGCCCAGGTAACTTGCTATTTCCCATAGCTGGCACAGGAGCCTTGGAAGATAGGATTGTTTTCAGTATTATTTCACCGTTTTTTCACCACTGTTTCAAGAACGGGAGCCCTTTTCAACCGGTAGCGGAAGAATCCTTCTTTGGAGATGAGATATTTTTCTGGGGTGGCAAGTGCAGGGCCTCTGTCAGTCCTGGGTTTGTTGGACTAGCGCCAGACATGAGAAGTGCGCCTTTGTGGGACAGGTGAATAGTGCGGATCCTGTTTCAGTCTAAAGACTGAAACAGGATCCGCACTTTTCACCGTTCCTTTCAGAATCATTTGATTCATCAGCTAGGAATGCCGATTGCTTCTCCAGACCAATCGAAGGCTAGGCCAAAGTAACTCGATCTTTCCAAGAGGTGTGTGGCCCAACTTTTGAAAGAACCGCTAAGTGGAGAACTATTTGGTATTTTTCCTAAGCACTTTTCACCGTAATTGTCCTAAGGTTGGTCTCTGCATCCGTAAGCATACCAGAGTTTTCACAGACGAAACAGGCTGAGGCCCATTAATCTTGGCATTTCCAATAGTTGGTCCTAGAGACTACCAAGAAAGTGTTCTTTTAAGTATTATTCTGTTGTGGTTTCAGCATTATTTTCAGAACCGGAGCAGGGTTCTCGCATTAGCATAAGAATCCTGCCTGGTAGTTGAGATTTCTGGGTGGGGTGTAAGTGCGGGGCTTCTGTCAGCCCTGCCTTTGATTTGTTTACCTCCAGAGTTGGAAAGTGCATAGTTGCGTGAGATGGGAAAAGTGTGGATCGTGCTTCAGATTTCATCCTGACACTTTGAAATGACCAGTGTGTTGGTAATTATTTGCCATTTCCATGGCATTTGGCACCGTAATAGTGATGAGGTCGGACTCTGCATCCTGAAGCCTATGATGCTTTTTGCAGAGAAACCTCTGCTGAGGCCCAGGTAACTTGCTATTTCCCATAGCTGGCACAGGAGCCTTGGAAGATAGGATTGTTTTCAGTATTATTTCACCATTTTTTCACCACTGTTTCAAGAACGGGAGCCCTTTTCAACCGGTAGCGGAAGAATCCTTCTTTGGAGATGAGATATTTTTCTGGGGTGGCAAGTGCAGGGCCTCTGTCAGTCCTGGGTTTGTTGGACTAGCGCCAGACATGAGAAGTGCGCCTTTGTGGGACAGGTGAATAGTGCGGATCCTGTTTCAGTCTAAAGACTGAAACAGGATCCGCACTTTGCACCATTCCTTTCAGAATCATTTGATTCATCAGCTAGGAATGCCGATTGCTTCTCCAGACCAATCGAAGGCTAGGCCAAAGTAACTCGATCTTTCCAAGAGGTGTGTGGCCCAACTTTTGAAAGAACCGCTAAGTGGAGAACTATTAGGTATTTTTCCTAAGCACTTTTCACCGTAATTGTCCTAAGGTTGGTCTCTGCATCCTTAAGCATACCAGAGTTTTCACAGACGAAACAGGCTGAGGCCCATTAATCTTGGCATTTCCAATAGTTGGTCCTAGAGACTACCAAGAAAGTGTTCTTTTAAGTATTATTCTGTTGTGGTTTCAGCATTATTTTCAGAACCGGAGCAGGTTTCTCGCATTAGCATAAGAATACTGCCTGGTAGTTGAGATTTCTGGGTGGGGTGTAGGTGCGGGGCTTCTGTCAGCCCTGCCTTTGATTTGTTTACCTCCAGAGTTGGAAAGTGCATATTTGCGTGAGATGGGAAAAGTGTGGATCGTGCTTCAGATTTCATCCAGACACTTTGAAATGACCAGTGTGTTGGTAATTATTTGCCATTTCCATGGCGTTTGGCCCCGTAATAGTCATGAGGTCGGTCTCTGCATCCTGAAGCCTATGATGCTTTTTGCAGAGAAACCTCTGCTGAGGCCCAGGTAACTTGCTATTTCCCATAGCTGGCACAGGAGCCTTGGAAGATAGGATTGTTTTCAGTATTATTTCACCATTTTTTCACCACTGTTTCAAGAACGGGAGCCCTTTTCAACCGGTAGCGGAAGAATCCTTCTTTGGAGATGAGATATTTTTCTGGGGTGGCAAGTGCAGGGCCTCTGTCAGTCCTGGGTTTGTTGGACTAGCGCCAGACATGAGAAGTGCGCCTTTGTGGGACAGGTGAATAGTGCGGATCCTGTTTCAGTCTAAAGACTGAAACAGGATCCGCACTTTTCACTGTTCCTTTCAGAATCATTTGATTCATCAGCTAGGAATGCCGATTGCTTCTCCAGACCAATCGAAGGCTAGGCCAAAGTAACTCGATCTTTCCAAGAGGTGTGTGGCCCAACTTTTGAAAGAACCGCTAAGTGGAGAACTATTTGGTATTTTTCCTAAGCACTTTTCACCGTAATTGTCCTAAGGTTGGTCTCTGCATCCTTAAGCATACCAGAGTTTTCACAGACGAAACAGGCTGAGGCCCATTAATCTTGGCATTTCCAATAGTTGGTCCTAGAGACTACCAAGAAAGTGTTCTTTTAAGTATTATTCTGTTGTGGTTTCAGCATTATTTTCAGAACCGGAGCAGGGTTCTCCCATTAGCATAAGAATCCTGCCTGGTAGTTGAGATTTCTGGGTGGGGTGTAGGTGCGGGGCTTCTGTCAGCCCTGCCTTTGATTTGTTTACCTCCAGAGTAGGAAAGTGCATATTTGCGTGAGATGGGAAAAGTGTGGATCGTGCTTCAGATTTCATCCTGACACTTTGAAATGACCAGTGTGTTGGTAATTATTTGCCATTTCCATGGCGTTTGGCACCGTAATAGTGATGAGGTCGGTCTCTGCATCCTGAAGCCTATGATGGTTTTTGCAGAGAAACCTCTGCTGAGGCCCAAGTAACTTGCTATTTCCCATAGCTGGCACAGGAGCCTTGGAAGATAGGATTGTTTTCAGTATTATTTCACCATTTTTTCACCACTGTTTCAAGAACGGGAGCCCTTTTCAACCGGTAGCGGAAGAATCCTTCTTTGGAGATGAGATATTTTTCTGGGGTGGCAAGTGCAGGGCCTCTGTCAGTCCTGGGTTTGTTGGACTAGCGCCAGACATGAGAAGTGCGCCTTTGTGGGACAGGTGAATAGTGCGGATCCTGTTTCAGTCTAAAGACTGAAACAGGATCTGCACTTTTCACCATTCCTTTCAGAATCATTTGATTCATCAGCTAGGAATGCCGATTGCTTCTCCAGACCAATCGAAGGCTAGGCCAAAGTAACTCGATCTTTCCAAGAGGTGTGTGGCCCAACTTTTGAAAGAACCGCTAAGTGGAGAACTATTTGGTATTTTTCCTAAGCACTTTTCACCGCAATTGTCCTAAGGTTGGTCTCTGCATCCTTAAGCATACCAGAGTTTTCACAGACGAAACAGGCTGAGGCCCATTAATCTTGGCATTTCCAATAGTTGGTCCTAGAGACTACCAAGAAAGTGTTCTTTTAAGTATTATTCTGTTGTGGTTTCAGCATTATTTTCAGAACCCGAGCAGGGTTCTCGCATTAGCATAAGAATCCTGCCTGGTAGTTGAGATTTCTGGGTGGGGTGTAGGTGCGGGGCTTCTGTCAGCCCTGCCTTTGATTTGTTTACCTCCAGAGTTGGAAAGTGCATATTTGCGTGAGATGGGAAAAGTGTGGATCGTGCTTCAGATTTCATCCAGACACTTTGAAATGACCAGTGTGTTGGTTATTATTTGCCATTTCCATGGCGTTTGGCCCCGTAATAGTCATGAGGTCGGTCTCTGCATCCTGAAGCCTATGATGCTTTTTGCAGAGAAACCTCTGCTGAGGCCCAGGTAACTTGCTATTTCCCATAGCTGGCACAGGAGCCTTGGAAGATAGGATTGTTTTCAGTATTATTTCACCATTTTTTCACCACTGTTTCAAGAACGGGAGCCCTTTTCAACCGGTAGCGGAAGAATCCTTCTTTGGAGATGAGATATTTTTCTGGGGTGGCAAGTGCAGGGCCTCTGTCAGTCCTGGGTTTGTAGGACTAGCGCCAGACATGAGAAGTGCGCCTTTGTGGGACAGGTGAATAGTGCGGATCCTGTTTCAGTCTAAAGACTGAAACAGGATCCGCACTTTTCACCGTTCCTTTCAGAATCATTTGATTCATCAGCTAGGAATGCCGATTGCTTCTCCAGACCAATCGAAGGCTAGGCCAAAGTAACTCGATCTTTCCAAGAGGTGTGTGGCCCAACTTTTGAAAGAACTGCTAAGTGGAGAACTATTTGGTATTTTTCCTAAGCACTTTTCACCGTAATTGTCCTAAGGTTGGTCTCTGCATCCTTAAGCATACCAGAGTTTTCACAGACGAAACAGGCTGAGGCCCATTAATCTTGGCATTTCCAATAGTTGGTCCTAGAGACTACCAAGAAAGTGTTCTTTTAAGTATTATTCTGTTGTGGTTTCAGCATTATTTTCAGAACCGGAGCAGGGTTCTCGCATTAGCATAAGAATCCTGCCTGGTAGGTGAGATTTCTGGGTGGGGTGTAGGTGTGGGGCTTCTGTCAGCCCTGCCTTTGATTTGTTTACCTCCAGAGTTGGAAAGTGCATATTTGCGTGAGATGGGAAAAGTGTGGATCGTGCTTCAGATTTCATCCAGACACTTTGAAATGACCAGTGTGTTGGTAATTATTTGCCATTTCCATGGCGTTTGGCCCCGTAATAGTCATGAGGTCGGTCTCTGCATCCTGAAGCCTATGATGCTTTTTGCAGAGAAACCTCTGCTGAGGCCCAGGTAACTTGCTATTTCCCATAGCTGGCACAGGAGCCTTGGAAGATAGGATTGTTTTCAGTATTATTTCACCGTTTTTTCACCACTGTTTCAAGAACGGGAGCCCTTTTCAACCGGTAGCGGAAGAATCCTTCTTTGGAGATGAGATATTTTTCTGGGGTGGCAAGTGCAGGGCCTCTGTCAGTCCTGGGTTTGTTGGACTAGCGCCAGACATGAGAAGTGCGCCTTTGTGGGACAGGTGAATAGTGCGGATCCTGTTTCAGTCTAAAGACTGAAACAGGATCCGCACTTTTCACCGTTCCTTTCAGAATCATTTGATTCATCAGCTAGGAATGCCGATTGCTTCTCCAGACCAATCGAAGGCTAGGCCAAAGTAACTCGATCTTTCCAAGAGGTGTGTGGCCCAACTTTTGAAAGAACCGCTAAGTGGAGAACTATTTGGTATTTTTCCTAAGCACTTTTCACCGTAATTGTCCTAAGGTTGGTCTCTGCATCCTTAAGCATACCAGAGTTTTCACAGACGAAACAGGCTGAGGCCCATTAATCTTGGCATTTCCAATAGTTGGTCCTAGAGACTACCAAGAAAGTGTTCTTTTAAGTATTATTCTGTTGTGGTTTCAGCATTATTTTCAGAACTGGAGCAGGGTTCTCGCATTAGCATAAGAATCCTGCCTGGTAGTTGAGATTTCTGGGTGGGGTGTAAGTGCGGGGCTTCTGTCAGCCCTGCCTTTGATTTGTTTACCTCCAGAGTTGGAAAGTGCATAGTTGCGTGAGATGGGAAAAGTGTGGATCGTGCTTCAGATTTCATCCTGACACTTTGAAATGACCAGTGTGTTGGTAATTATTTGCCATTTCCATGGCATTTGGCACCGTAATAGTGATGAGGTCGGACTCTGCATCCTGAAGCCTATGATGCTTTTTGCAGAGAAACCTCTGCTGAGGCCCAGGTAACTTGCTATTTCCCATAGCTGGCACAGGAGCCTTGGAAGATAGGATTGTTTTCAGTATTATTTCACCATTTTTTCACCACTGTTTCAAGAACGGGAGCCCTTTTCAACCGTTAGCGGAAGAATCCTTCTTTGGAGATGAGATATTTTTCTGGGGTGGCAAGTGCAGGGCCTCTGTCAGTCCTGGGTTTGTTGGACTAGCGCCAGACATGAGAAGTGCGCCTTTGTGGGACAGGTGAATAGTGCGGATCCTGTTTCAGTCTAAAGACTGAAACAGGATCTGCACTTTTCACCATTCCTTTCAGAATCATTTGATTCATCAGCTAGGAATGCCGATTGCTTCTCCAGACCAATCGAAGGCTAGGCCAAAGTAACTCGATCTTTCCAAGAGGTGTGTGGCCCAACTTTTGAAAGAACCGCTAAGTGGAGAACTATTTGGTATTTTTCCTAAGCACTTTTCACCGCAATTGTCCTAAGGTTGGTCTCTGCATCCTTAAGCATACCAGAGTTTTCACAGACGAAACAGGCTGAGGCCCATTAATCTTGGCATTTCCAATAGTTGGTCCTAGAGACTACCAAGAAAGTGTTCTTTTAAGTATTATTCTGTTGTGGTTTCAGCATTATTTTCAGAACCCGAGCAGGGTTCTCGCATTAGCATAAGAATCCTGCCTGGTAGTTGAGATTTCTGGGTGGGGTGTAGGTGCGGGGCTTCTGTCAGCCCTGCCTTTGATTTGTTTACCTCCAGAGTTGGAAAGTGCATATTTGCGTGAGATGGGAAAAGTGTGGATCGTGCTTCAGATTTCATCCAGACACTTTGAAATGACCAGTGTGTTGGTTATTATTTGCCATTTCCATGGCGTTTGGCCCCGTAATAGTCATGAGGTCGGTGTCTGCATCCTGAAGCCTATGATGCTTTTTGCAGAGAAACCTCTGCTGAGGCCCAGGTAACTTGCTATTTCCCATAGCTGGCACAGGAGCCTTGGAAGATAGGATTGTTTTCAGTATTATTTCACCATTTTTTCACCACTGTTTCAAGAACGGGAGCCCTTTTCAACCGGTAGCGGAAGAATCCTTCTTTGGAGATGAGATATTTTTCTGGGGTGGCAAGTGCAGGGCCTCTGTCAGTCCTGGGTTTGTAGGACTAGCGCCAGACATGAGAAGTGCGCCTTTGTGGGACAGGTGAATAGTGCGGATCCTGTTTCAGTCTAAAGACTGAAACAGGATCCGCACTTTTCACCGTTCCTTTCAGAATCATTTGATTCATCAGCTAGGAATGCCGATTGCTTCTCCAGACCAATCGAAGGCTAGGCCAAAGTAACTCGATCTTTCCAAGAGGTGTGTGGCCCAACTTTTGAAAGAACTGCTAAGTGGAGAACTATTTGGTATTTTTCCTAAGCACTTTTCACCGTAATTGTCCTAAGGTTGGTCTCTGCATCCTTAAGCATACCAGAGTTTTCACAGACGAAACAGGCTGAGGCCCATTAATCTTGGCATTTCCAATAGTTGGTCCTAGAGACTACCAAGAAAGTGTTCTTTTAAGTATTATTCTGTTGTGGTTTCAGCATTATTTTCAGAACCGGAGCAGGGTTCTCGCATTAGCATAAGAATCCTGCCTGGTAGGTGAGATTTCTGGGTGGGGTGTAGGTGTGGGGCTTCTGTCAGCCCTGCCTTTGATTTGTTTACCTCCAGAGTTGGAAAGTGCATATTTGCGTGAGATGGGAAAAGTGTGGATCGTGCTTCAGATTTCATCCAGACACTTTGAAATGACCAGTGTGTTGGTAATTATTTGCCATTTCCATGGCGTTTGGCCCCGTAATAGTCATGAGGTCGGTCTCTGCATCCTGAAGCCTATGATGCTTTTTGCAGAGAAACCTCTGCTGAGGCCCAGGTAACTTGCTATTTCCCATAGCTGGCACAGGAGCCTTGGAAGATAGGATTGTTTTCAGTATTATTTCACCGTTTTTTCACCACTGTTTCAAGAACGGGAGCCCTTTTCAACCGGTAGCGGAAGAATCCTTCTTTGGAGATGAGATATTTTTCTGGGGTGGCAAGTGCAGGGCCTCTGTCAGTCCTGGGTTTGTTGGACTAGCGCCAGACATGAGAAGTGCGCCTTTGTGGGACAGGTGAATAGTGCGGATCCTGTTTCAGTCTAAAGACTGAAACAGGATCCGCACTTTTCACCGTTCCTTTCAGAATCATTTGATTCATCAGCTAGGAATGCCGATTGCTTCTCCAGACCAATCGAAGGCTAGGCCAAAGTAACTCGATCTTTCCAAGAGGTGTGTGGCCCAACTTTTGAAAGAACCGCTAAGTGGAGAACTATTTGGTATTTTTCCTAAGCACTTTTCACCGTAATTGTCCTAAGGTTGGTCTCTGCATCCTTAAGCATACCAGAGTTTTCACAGACGAAACAGGCTGAGGCCCATTAATCTTGGCATTTCCAATAGTTGGTCCTAGAGACTACCAAGAAAGTGTTCTTTTAAGTATTATTCTGTTGTGGTTTCAGCATTATTTTCAGAACTGGAGCAGGGTTCTCGCATTAGCATAAGAATCCTGCCTGGTAGTTGAGATTTCTGGGTGGGGTGTAAGTGCGGGGCTTCTGTCAGCCCTGCCTTTGATTTGTTTACCTCCAGAGTTGGAAAGTGCATAGTTGCGTGAGATGGGAAAAGTGTGGATCGTGCTTCAGATTTCATCCTGACACTTTGAAATGACCAGTGTGTTGGTAATTATTTGCCATTTCCATGGCATTTGGCACCGTAATAGTGATGAGGTCGGACTCTGCATCCTGAAGCCTATGATGCTTTTTGCAGAGAAACCTCTGCTGAGGCCCAGGTAACTTGCTATTTCCCATAGCTGGCACAGGAGCCTTGGAAGATAGGATTGTTTTCAGTATTATTTCACCATTTTTTCACCACTGTTTCAAGAACGGGAGCCCTTTTCAACCGGTAGCGGAAGAATCCTACTTTGGAGATGAGATATTTTTCTGGGGTGGCAAGTGCAGGGCCTCTGTCAGTCCTGGGTTTGTTGGACTAGCGCCAGACATGAGAAGTGCGCCTTTGTGGGACAGGTGAATAGTGCGGATCCTGTTTCAGTCTAAAGACTGAAACAGGATCCGCACTTTGCACCATTCCTTTCAGAATCATTTGATTCATCAGCTAGGAATGCCGATTGCTTCTCCAGACCAATCGAAGGCTAGGCCAAAGTAACTCGATCTTTCCAAGAGGTGTGTGGCCCAACTTTTGAAAGAACCGCTAAGTGGAGAACTATTAGGTATTTTTCCTAAGCACTTTTCACCGTAATTGTCCTAAGGTTGGTCTCTGCATCCTTAAGCATACCAGAGTTTTCACAGACGAAACAGGCTGAGGCCCATTAATCTTGGCATTTCCAATAGTTGGTCCTAGAGACTACAAAGAAAGTGTTCTTTTAAGTATTATTCTGTTGTGGTTTCAGCATTATTTTCAGAACCGCAGCAGGGTTCTCGCATTAGCATAAGAATACTGCCTGGTAGTTGAGATTTCTGGGTGGGGTGTAGGTGCGGGGCTTCTGTCAGCCCTGCCTTTGATTTGTTTACCTCCAGAGTTGGAAAGTGCATATTTGCGTGAGATGGGAAAAGTGTGGATCGTGCTTCAGATTTCATCCAGACACTTTGAAATGACCAGTGTGTTGGTAATTATTTGCCATTTCCATGGCGTTTGGCCCCGTAATAGTCATGAGGTCGGTCTCTGCATCCTGAAGCCTATGATGCTTTTTGCAGAGAAACCTCTGCTGAGGCCCAGGTAACTTGCTATTTCCCATAGCTGGCACAGGAGCCTTGGAAGATAGGATTGTTTTCAGTATTATTTCACCATTTTTTCACCACTGTTTCAAGAACGGGAGCCCTTTTCAACCGGTAGCGGAAGAATCCTTCTTTGGAGATGAGATATTTTTCTGGGGTGGCAAGTGCAGGGCCTCTGTCAGTCCTGGGTTTGTTGGACTAGCGCCAGACATGAGAAGTGCGCCTTTGTGGGACAGGTGAATAGTGCGGATCCTGTTTCAGTCTAAAGACTGAAACAGGATCCGCACTTTTCACTGTTCCTTTCAGAATCATTTGATTCATCAGCTAGGAATGCCGATTGCTTCTCCAGACCAATCGAAGGCTAGGCCAAAGTAACTCGATCTTTCCAAGAGGTGTGTGGCCCAACTTTTGAAAGAACCGCTAAGTGGAGAACTATTTGGTATTTTTCCTAAGCACTTTTCACCGTAATTGTCCTAAGGTTGGTCTCTGCATCCTTAAGCATACCAGAGTTTTCACAGACGAAACAGGCTGAGGCCCATTAATCTTGGCATTTCCAATAGTTGGTCCTAGAGACTACAAAGAAAGTGTTCTTTTAAGTATTATTCTGTTGTGGTTTCAGCATTATTTTCAGAACCGGAGCAGGGTTCTCCCATTAGCATAAGAATCCTGCCTGGTAGTTGAGATTTCTGGGTGGGGTGTAGGTGCGGGGCTTCTGTCAGCCCTGCCTTTGATTTGTTTACCTCCAGAGTAGGAAAGTGCATATTTGCGTGAGATGGGAAAAGTGTGGATTGTGCTTCAGATTTCATCCAGACACTTTGAAAAGACCAGTGTGTTGGTAATTATTTGCCATTTCCATGGCGTTTGGCCCCGTAATAGTCATGAGGTCGGTCTCTGCATCCTGAAGCCTATGATGCTTTTTGCAGAGAAACCTCTGCTGAGGCCCAGGTAACTTGCTATTTCCCATATCTGGCACAGGAGCCTTGGAAGATAGGATTGTTTTCAGTATTATTTCACCATTTTTTCACCACTGTTTCAAGAATGGGAGCCCTTTTCAACCGGTAGCGGAAGAATCCTTCTTTGGAGATGAGATATTTTTCTGGGGTGGCAAGTGCAGGGCCTCTGTCAGTCCTGGGTTTGTTGGACTAGCGCCAGACATGAGAAGTGCGCCTTTGTGGGACAGGTGAATAGTGCGGATCCTGTTTCAGTCTAAAGACTGAAACAGGATCCGCACTTTTCACCATTCCTTTCAGAATCATTTGATTCATAAGCTAGGAATGCCGATTGCTTCTCCAGACCAATCGAAGGCTAGGCCAAAGTAACTCGATCTTTCCAAGAGGTGTGTGGCCCAACTTTTGAAAGAACCGCTAAGTGGAGAACTATTTGGTATTATTCCTAAGCACTTTTCACCGTAATTGTCCTAAGGTTGGTCTCTGCATCCTTAAGCATACCAGAGTTTTCACAGACGAAACAGGCTGAGGCCCATTAATCTTGGCATTTCCAATAGTTGGTCCTAGAGACTACCAAGAAAGTGTTCTTTTAAGTATTATTCTGTTGTGGTTTCAGCATTATTTTCAGAACCGGAGCAGGGTTCTCGCATTAGCATAAGAATCCTGCCTGGTAGTTGAGATTTCTGGGTGGGGTGTAAGTGCGGGGCTTCTGTCAGCCCTGCCTTTGATTTGTTTACCTCCAGAGTTGGAAAGTGCATAGTTGCGTGAGATGGGAAAAGTGTGGATCGTGCTTCAGATTTCATCCTGACACTTTGAAATGACCAGTGTGTTGGTAATTATTTGCCATTTCCATGGCATTTGGCACCGTAATAGTGATGAGGTCGGACTCTGCATCCTGAAGCCTATGAAGCTTTTTGCAGAGAAACCTCTGCTGAGGCCCAGGTAACTTGCTATTTCCCATAGCTGGCACAGGAGCCTTGGAAGATAGGATTGTTTTCAGTATTATTTCACCATTTTTTCACCACTGTTTCAAGAACGGGAGCCCTTTTCAACCGTTAGCGGAAGAATCCTTCTTTGGAGATGAGATATTTTTCTGGGGTGGCAAGTGCAGGGCCTCTGTCAGTCCTGGGTTTGTTGGACTAGCGCCAGACATGAGAAGTGAGCCTTTGTGGGACAGGTGAATAGTGCGGATCCTGTTTCAGTCTAAAGACTGAAACAGGATCCGCACTTTTCACCGTTCCTTTCGGAATCATTTGATTCATCAGCTAGGAATGCCGATTGCTTCTCCAGACCAATCAAAGGCTAGGCCTAAGTAACTCGATCTTTCCAAGAGGTGTGTGGCCCAACTTTTGAAAGAACTGCTAAGTGGAGAACTATTTGGTATTTTTCCTAAGCACTTTTCACCGTAATTGTCCTAAGGTTGGTCTCTGCATCCGTAAGCATACCAGAGTTTTCACAGACGAAACAGGCTGAGGCCCATTAATCTTGGCATTTCCAATAGTTGGTCCTAGAGACTACAATGAAAGTGTTCTTTTAAGTATTATTCTGTTGTGGTTTCAGCATTATTTTCAGAACCGGAGCAGGGTTCTCGCATTAGCATAAGAATCCTGCCTGGTAGTTGAGATTTCTGGGTGGGGTGTAGGTGCGGGGCTTCTGTCAGCCCTGCCTTTGATTTGTTTACCTCCAGAGTTGGAAAGTGCATATTTGCGTGAGATGGGAAAAGTGTGGATCGTGCTTCAGATTTCATCCAGACACTTTGAAATGACCAGTGTGTTGGTAATTATTTGCCATTTCCATGGCGTTTGGCCCCGTAATAGTCATGAGGTCGGTCTCTGCATCCTGAAGCCTATGATGCTTTTTGCAGAGAAACCTCTGCTGAGGCCCAGGTAACTTGCTATTTCCCATAGCTGGCACAGGAGCCTTGGAAGATAGGATTGTTTTCAGTATTATTTCACCATTTTTTCACCACTGTTTCAAGAACGGGAGCCCTTTTCAACCGGTAGCGGAAGAATCCTTCTTTGGAGATGAGATATTTTTCTGGGGTGGCAAGTGCAGGGCCTCTGTCAGTCCTGGGTTTGTAGGACTAGCGCCAGACATGAGAAGTGCGCCTTTGTGGGACAGGTGAATAGTGCGGATCCTGTTTCAGTCTAAAGACTGAAACAGGATCCGCACTTTTCACCGTTCCTTTCAGAATCATTTGATTCATCAGCTAGGAATGCCGATTGCTTCTCCAGACCAATCGAAGGCTAGGCCAAAGTAACTCGATCTTTCCAAGAGGTGTGTGGCCCAACTTTTGAAAGAACCGCTAAGTGGAGAACTATTTGGTATTTTACCTAAGCACGTTTCACCGAAATTGTCCTAAGGTTGGTCTCTGCATCCTTAAGCATACCAGAGTTTTCACAGACGAAACAGGCTGAGGCCCATTAATCTTGGCATTTCCAATAGTTGGTCCTAGAGACTACCAAGAAAGTGTTCTTTTAAGTATTATTCTGTTGTGGTTTCAGCATTATTTTCAGAACCGGAGCAGGGTTCTCGCATTAGCATAAGAATCCTGCCTGGTAGGTGAGATTTCTGGGTGGGGTGTAGGTGTGGGGCTTCTGTCAGCCCTGCCTTTGATTTGTTTACCTCCAGAGTTGGAAAGTGCATATTTGCGTGAGATGGGAAAAGTGTGGATCGTGCTTCAGATTTCATCCAGACACTTTGAAATGACCAGTGTGTTGGTAATTATTTGCCATTTCCATGGCGTTTGGCCCCGTAATAGTCATGAGGTCGGTCTCTGCATCCTGAAGCCTATGATGCTTTTTGCAGAGAAACCTCTGCTGAGGCCCAGGTAACTTGCTATTTCCCATAGCTGGCACAGGAGCCTTGGAAGATAGGATTGTTTTCAGTATTATTTCACCGTTTTTTCACCACTGTTTCAAGAACGGGAGCCCTTTTCAACCGGTAGCGGAAGAATCCTTCTTTGGAGATGAGATATTTTTCTGGGGTGGCAAGTGCAGGGCCTCTGTCAGTCCTGGGTTTGTTGGACTAGCGCCAGACATGAGAAGTGCGCCTTTGTGGGACAGGTGAATAGTGCGGATCCTGTTTCAGTCTAAAGACTGAAACAGGATCCGCACTTTTCACCGTTCCTTTCAGAATCATTTGATTCATCAGCTAGGAATGCCGATTGCTTCTCCAGACCAATCGAAGGCTAGGCCAAAGTAACTCGATCTTTCCAAGAGGTGTGTGGCCCAACTTTTGAAAGAACCGCTAAGTGGAGAACTATTTGGTATTTTTCCTAAGCACTTTTCACCGTAATTGTCCTAAGGTTGGTCTCTGCATCCTTAAGCATACCAGAGTTTTCACAGACGAAACAGGCTGAGGCCCATTAATCTTGGCATTTCCAATAGTTGGTCCTAGAGACTACCAAGAAAGTGTTCTTTTAAGTATTATTCTGTTGTGGTTTCAGCATTATTTTCAGAACTGGAGCAGGGTTCTCGCATTAGCATAAGAATCCTGCCTGGTAGTTGAGATTTCTGGGTGGGGTGTAAGTGCGGGGCTTCTGTCAGCCCTGCCTTTGATTTGTTTACCTCCAGAGTTCGAAAGTGCATAGTTGCGTGAGATGGGAAAAGTGTGGATCGTGCTTCAGATTTCATCCTGACACTTTGAAATGACCAGTGTGTTGGTAATTATTTGCCATTTCCATGGCATTTGGCACCGTAATAGTGATGAGGTCGGACTCTGCATCCTGAAGCCTATGATGCTTTTTGCAGAGAAACCTCTGCTGAGGCCCAGGTAACTTGCTATTTCCCATAGCTGGCACAGGAGCCTTGGAAGATAGGATTGTTTTCAGTATTAT
This sequence comes from Lemur catta, assembly GCF_020740605.2. NCBI lineage: Eukaryota > Metazoa > Chordata > Mammalia > Primates > Lemuridae > Lemur > Lemur catta. The sequence continues at coordinate 13,011,192 of NC_059130.1, read as the reverse complement.
TTCACCATTTTTTCACCACTGTTTCAAGAACGGGAGCCCTTTTCAACCGGTAGCGGAAGAATCCTTCTTTGGAGATGAGATATTTTTCTGGGGTGGCAAGTGCAGGGCCTCTGTCAGTCCTGGGTTTGTTGGACTAGCGCCAGACATGAGAAGTGCGCCTTTGTGGGACAGGTGAATAGTGCGGATCCTGTTTCAGTCTAAAGACTGAAACAGGATCTGCACTTTTCACCATTCCTTTCAGAATCATTTGATTCATCAGCTAGGAATGCCGATTGCTTCTCCAGACCAATCGAAGGCTAGGCCAAAGTAACTCGATCTTTCCAAGAGGTGTGTGGCCCAACTTTTGAAAGAACCGCTAAGTGGAGAACTATTTGGTATTTTTCCTAAGCACTTTTCACCGCAATTGTCCTAAGGTTGGTCTCTGCATCCTTAAGCATACCAGAGTTTTCACAGACGAAACAGGCTGAGGCCCATTAATCTTGGCATTTCCAATAGTTGGTCCTAGAGACTACCAAGAAAGTGTTCTTTTAAGTATTATTCTGTTGTGGTTTCAGCATTATTTTCAGAACCCGAGCAGGGTTCTCGCATTAGCATAAGAATCCTGCCTGGTAGTTGAGATTTCTGGGTGGGGTGTAGGTGCGGGGCTTCTGTCAGCCCTGCCTTTGATTTGTTTACCTCCAGAGTTGGAAAGTGCATATTTGCGTGAGATGGGAAAAGTGTGGATCGTGCTTCAGATTTCATCCAGACACTTTGAAATGACCAGTGTGTTGGTTATTATTTGCCATTTCCATGGCGTTTGGCCCCGTAATAGTCATGAGGTCGGTCTCTGCATCCTGAAGCCTATGATGCTTTTTGCAGAGAAACCTCTGCTGAGGCCCAGGTAACTTGCTATTTCCCATAGCTGGCACAGGAGCCTTGGAAGATAGGATTGTTTTCAGTATTATTTCACCATTTTTTCACCACTGTTTCAAGAACGGGAGCCCTTTTCAACCGGTAGCGGAAGAATCCTTCTTTGGAGATGAGATATTTTTCTGGGGTGGCAAGTGCAGGGCCTCTGTCAGTCCTGGGTTTGTAGGACTAGCGCCAGACATGAGAAGTGCGCCTTTGTGGGACAGGTGAATAGTGCGGATCCTGTTTCAGTCTAAAGACTGAAACAGGATCCGCACTTTTCACCGTTCCTTTCAGAATCATTTGATTCATCAGCTAGGAATGCCGATTGCTTCTCCAGACCAATCGAAGGCTAGGCCAAAGTAACTCGATCTTTCCAAGAGGTGTGTGGCCCAACTTTTGAAAGAACTGCTAAGTGGAGAACTATTTGGTATTTTTCCTAAGCACTTTTCACCGTAATTGTCCTAAGGTTGGTCTCTGCATCCTTAAGCATACCAGAGTTTTCACAGACGAAACAGGCTGAGGCCCATTAATCTTGGCATTTCCAATAGTTGGTCCTAGAGACTACCAAGAAAGTGTTCTTTTAAGTATTATTCTGTTGTGGTTTCAGCATTATTTTCAGAACTGGAGCAGGGTTCTCGCATTAGCATAAGAATCCTGCCTGGTAGTTGAGATTTCTGGGTGGGGTGTAAGTGCGGGGCTTCTGTCAGCCCTGCCTTTGATTTGTTTACCTCCAGAGTTGGAAAGTGCATAGTTGCGTGAGATGGGAAAAGTGTGGATCGTGCTTCAGATTTCATCCTGACACTTTGAAATGACCAGTGTGTTGGTAATTATTTGCCATTTCCATGGCATTTGGCACCGTAATAGTGATGAGGTCGGACTCTGCATCCTGAAGCCTATGATGCTTTTTGCAGAGAAACCTCTGCTGAGGCCCAGGTAACTTGCTATTTCCCATAGCTGGCACAGGAGCCTTGGAAGATAGGATTGTTTTCAGTATTATTTCACCATTTTTTCACCACTGTTTCAAGAACGGGAGCCCTTTTCAACCGGTAGCGGAAGAATCCTACTTTGGAGATGAGATATTTTTCTGGGGTGGCAAGTGCAGGGCCTCTGTCAGTCCTGGGTTTGTTGGACTAGCGCCAGACATGAGAAGTGCGCCTTTGTGGGACAGGTGAATAGTGCGGATCCTGTTTCAGTCTAAAGACTGAAACAGGATCCGCACTTTGCACCATTCCTTTCAGAATCATTTGATTCATCAGCTAGGAATGCCGATTGCTTCTCCAGACCAATCGAAGGCTAGGCCAAAGTAACTCGATCTTTCCAAGAGGTGTGTGGCCCAACTTTTGAAAGAACCGCTAAGTGGAGAACTATTAGGTATTTTTCCTAAGCACTTTTCACCGTAATTGTCCTAAGGTTGGTCTCTGCATCCTTAAGCATACCAGAGTTTTCACAGACGAAACAGGCTGAGGCCCATTAATCTTGGCATTTCCAATAGTTGGTCCTAGAGACTACAAAGAAAGTGTTCTTTTAAGTATTATTCTGTTGTGGTTTCAGCATTATTTTCAGAACCGCAGCAGGGTTCTCGCATTAGCATAAGAATACTGCCTGGTAGTTGAGATTTCTGGGTGGGGTGTAGGTGCGGGGCTTCTGTCAGCCCTGCCTTTGATTTGTTTACCTCCAGAGTTGGAAAGTGCATATTTGCGTGAGATGGGAAAAGTGTGGATCGTGCTTCAGATTTCATCCAGACACTTTGAAATGACCAGTGTGTTGGTAATTATTTGCCATTTCCATGGCGTTTGGCCCCGTAATAGTCATGAGGTCGGTCTCTGCATCCTGAAGCCTATGATGCTTTTTGCAGAGAAACCTCTGCTGAGGCCCAGGTAACTTGCTATTTCCCATAGCTGGCACAGGAGCCTTGGAAGATAGGATTGTTTTCAGTATTATTTCACCATTTTTTCACCACTGTTTCAAGAACGGGAGCCCTTTTCAACCGGTAGCGGAAGAATCCTTCTTTGGAGATGAGATATTTTTCTGGGGTGGCAAGTGCAGGGCCTCTGTCAGTCCTGGGTTTGTTGGACTAGCGCCAGACATGAGAAGTGCGCCTTTGTGGGACAGGTGAATAGTGCGGATCCTGTTTCAGTCTAAAGACTGAAACAGGATCCGCACTTTTCACTGTTCCTTTCAGAATCATTTGATTCATCAGCTAGGAATGCCGATTGCTTCTCCAGACCAATCGAAGGCTAGGCCAAAGTAACTCGATCTTTCCAAGAGGTGTGTGGCCCAACTTTTGAAAGAACCGCTAAGTGGAGAACTATTTGGTATTTTTCCTAAGCACTTTTCACCATAATTGTCCTAAGGTTGGTCTCTGCATCCTTAAGCATACCAGAGTTTTCACAGACGAAACAGGCTGAGGCCCATTAATCTTGGCATTTCCAATAGTTGGTCCTAGAGACTACAAAGAAAGTGTTCTTTTAAGTATTATTCTGTTGTGGTTTCAGCATTATTTTCAGAACCGGAGCAGGGTTCTCCCATTAGCATAAGAATCCTGCCTGGTAGTTGAGATTTCTGGGTGGGGTGTAGGTGCGGGGCTTCTGTCAGCCCTGCCTTTGATTTGTTTACCTCCAGAGTAGGAAAGTGCATATTTGCGTGAGATGGGAAAAGTGTGGATTGTGCTTCAGATTTCATCCAGACACTTTGAAAAGACCAGTGTGTTGGTAATTATTTGCCATTTCCATGGCGTTTGGCCCCGTAATAGTCATGAGGTCGGTCTCTGCATCCTGAAGCCTATGATGCTTTTTGCAGAGAAACCTCTGCTGAGGCCCAGGTAACTTGCTATTTCCCATATCTGGCACAGGAGCCTTGGAAGATAGGATTGTTTTCAGTATTATTTCACCATTTTTTCACCACTGTTTCAAGAATGGGAGCCCTTTTCAACCGGTAGCGGAAGAATCCTTCTTTGGAGATGAGATATTTTTCTGGGGTGGCAAGTGCAGGGCCTCTGTCAGTCCTGGGTTTGTTGGACTAGCGCCAGACATGAGAAGTGCGCCTTTGTGGGACAGGTGAATAGTGCGGATCCTGTTTCAGTCTAAAGACTGAAACAGGATCCGCACTTTTCACCATTCCTTTCAGAATCATTTGATTCATAAGCTAGGAATGCCGATTGCTTCTCCAGACCAATCGAAGGCTAGACCAAAGTAACTCGATCTTTCCAAGAGGTGTGTGGCCCAACTTTTGAAAGAACCGCTAAGTGGAGAACTATTTGGTATTTTTCCTAAGCACTTTTCACCGTAATTGTCCTAAGGTTGGTCTCTGCATCCTTAAGCATACCAGAGTTTTCACAGACGAAACAGGCTGAGGCCCATTAATCTTGGCATTTCCAATAGTTGGTCCTAGAGACTACCAAGAAAGTGTTCTTTTAAGTATTATTCTGTTGTGGTTTCAGCATTATTTTCAGAACCGGAGCAGGGTTCTCGCATTAGCATAAGAATCCTGCCTGGTAGTTGAGATTTCTGGGTGGGGTGTAAGTGCGGGGCTTCTGTCAGCCCTGCCTTTGATTTGTTTACCTCCAGAGTTGGAAAGTGCATAGTTGCGTGAGATGGGAAAAGTGTGGATCGTGCTTCAGATTTCATCCTGACACTTTGAAATGACCAGTGTGTTGGTAATTATTTGCCATTTCCATGGCATTTGGCACCGTAATAGTGATGAGGTCGGACTCTGCATCCTGAAGCCTATGAAGCTTTTTGCAGAGAAACCTCTGCTGAGGCCCAGGTAACTTGCTATTTCCCATAGCTGGCACAGGAGCCTTGGAAGATAGGATTGTTTTCAGTATTATTTCACCATTTTTTCACCACTGTTTCAAGAACGGGAGCCCTTTTCAACCGTTAGCGGAAGAATCCTTCTTTGGAGATGAGATATTTTTCTGGGGTGGCAAGTGCAGGGCCTCTGTCAGTCCTGGGTTTGTTGGACTAGCGCCAGACATGAGAAGTGAGCCTTTGTGGGACAGGTGAATAGTGCGGATCCTGTTTCAGTCTAAAGACTGAAACAGGATCCGCACTTTTCACCGTTCCTTTCGGAATCATTTGATTCATCAGCTAGGAATGCCGATTGCTTCTCCAGACCAATCAAAGGCTAGGCCTAAGTAACTCGATCTTTCCAAGAGGTGTGTGGCCCAACTTTTGAAAGAACTGCTAAGTGGAGAACTATTTGGTATTTTTCCTAAGCACTTTTCACCGTAATTGTCCTAAGGTTGGTCTCTGCATCCGTAAGCATACCAGAGTTTTCACAGACGAAACAGGCTGAGGCCCATTAATCTTGGCATTTCCAATAGTTGGTCCTAGAGACTACAATGAAAGTGTTCTTTTAAGTATTATTCTGTTGTGGTTTCAGCATTATTTTCAGAACCGGAGCAGGGTTCTCGCATTAGCATAAGAATCCTGCCTGGTAGTTGAGATTTCTGGGTGGGGTGTAGGTGCGGGGCTTCTGTCAGCCCTGCCTTTGATTTGTTTACCTCCAGAGTTGGAAAGTGCATATTTGCGTGAGATGGGAAAAGTGTGGATCGTGCTTCAGATTTCATCCAGACACTTTGAAATGACCAGTGTGTTGGTAATTATTTGCCATTTCCATGGCGTTTGGCCCCGTAATAGTCATGAGGTCGGTCTCTGCATCCTGAAGCCTATGATGCTTTTTGCAGAGAAACCTCTGCTGAGGCCCAGGTAACTTGCTATTTCCCATAGCTGGCACAGGAGCCTTGGAAGATAGGATTGTTTTCAGTATTATTTCACCATTTTTTCACCACTGTTTCAAGAACGGGAGCCCTTTTCAACCGGTAGCGGAAGAATCCTTCTTTGGAGATGAGATATTTTTCTGGGGTGGCAAGTGCAGGGCCTCTGTCAGTCCTGGGTTTGTAGGACTAGCGCCAGACATGAGAAGTGCGCCTTTGTGGGACAGGTGAATAGTGCGGATCCTGTTTCAGTCTAAAGACTGAAACAGGATCCGCACTTTTCACCGTTCCTTTCAGAATCATTTGATTCATCAGCTAGGAATGCCGATTGCTTCTCCAGACCAATCGAAGGCTAGGCCAAAGTAACTCGATCTTTCCAAGAGGTGTGTGGCCCAACTTTTGAAAGAACCGCTAAGTGGAGAACTATTTGGTATTTTACCTAAGCACGTTTCACCGAAATTGTCCTAAGGTTGGTCTCTGCATCCTTAAGCATACCAGAGTTTTCACAGACGAAACAGGCTGAGGCCCATTAATCTTGGCATTTCCAATAGTTGGTCCTAGAGACTACCAAGAAAGTGTTCTTTTAAGTATTATTCTGTTGTGGTTTCAGCATTATTTTCAGAACCGGAGCAGGGTTCTCGCATTAGCATAAGAATCCTGCCTGGTAGGTGAGATTTCTGGGTGGGGTGTAGGTGTGGGGCTTCTGTCAGCCCTGCCTTTGATTTGTTTACCTCCAGAGTTGGAAAGTGCATATTTGCGTGAGATGGGAAAAGTGTGGATCGTGCTTCAGATTTCATCCAGACACTTTGAAATGACCAGTGTGTTGGTAATTATTTGCCATTTCCATGGCGTTTGGCCCCGTAATAGTCATGAGGTCGGTCTCTGCATCCTGAAGCCTATGATGCTTTTTGCAGAGAAACCTCTGCTGAGGCCCAGGTAACTTGCTATTTCCCATAGCTGGCACAGGAGCCTTGGAAGATAGGATTGTTTTCAGTATTATTTCACCGTTTTTTCACCACTGTTTCAAGAACGGGAGCCCTTTTCAACCGGTAGCGGAAGAATCCTTCTTTGGAGATGAGATATTTTTCTGGGGTGGCAAGTGCAGGGCCTCTGTCAGTCCTGGGTTTGTTGGACTAGCGCCAGACATGAGAAGTGCGCCTTTGTGGGACAGGTGAATAGTGCGGATCCTGTTTCAGTCTAAAGACTGAAACAGGATCCGCACTTTTCACCGTTCCTTTCAGAATCATTTGATTCATCAGCTAGGAATGCCGATTGCTTCTCCAGACCAATCGAAGGCTAGGCCAAAGTAACTCGATCTTTCCAAGAGGTGTGTGGCCCAACTTTTGAAAGAACCGCTAAGTGGAGAACTATTTGGTATTTTTCCTAAGCACTTTTCACCGTAATTGTCCTAAGGTTGGTCTCTGCATCCTTAAGCATACCAGAGTTTTCACAGACGAAACAGGCTGAGGCCCATTAATCTTGGCATTTCCAATAGTTGGTCCTAGAGACTACCAAGAAAGTGTTCTTTTAAGTATTATTCTGTTGTGGTTTCAGCATTATTTTCAGAACCCGAGCAGGGTTCTCGCATTAGCATAAGAATCCTGCCTGGTAGTTGAGATTTCTGGGTGGGGTGTAAGTGCGGGGCTTCTGTCAGCCCTGCCTTTGATTTGTTTACCTCCAGAGTTCGAAAGTGCATAGTTGCGTGAGATGGGAAAAGTGTGGATCGTGCTTCAGATTTCATCCTGACACTTTGAAATGACCAGTGTGTTGGTAATTATTTGCCATTTCCATGGCATTTGGCACCGTAATAGTGATGAGGTCGGACTCTGCATCCTGAAGCCTATGATGCTTTTTGCAGAGAAACCTCTGCTGAGGCCCAGGTAACTTGCTATTTCCCATAGCTGGCACAGGAGCCTTGGAAGATAGGATTGTTTTCAGTATTATTTCACCATTTTTTCACCACTGTTTCAAGAACGGGAGCCCTTTTCAACCGGTAGCGGAAGAATCCTTCTTTGGAGATGAGATATTTTTCTGGGGTGGCAAGTGCAGGGCCTCTGTCAGTCCTGGGTTTGTTGGACTAGCGCCAGACATGAGAAGTGCGCCTTTGTGGGACAGGTGAATAGTGCGGATCCTGTTTCAGTCTAAAGACTGAAACAGGATCCGCACTTTGCACCATTCCTTTCAGAATCATTTGATTCATCAGCTAGGAATGCCGATTGCTTCTCCAGACCAATCGAAGGCTAGGCCAAAGTAACTCGATCTTTCCAAGAGGTGTGTGGCCCAACTTTTGAAAGAACCGCTAAGTGGAGAACTATTAGGTATTTTTCCTAAGCACTTTTCACCGTAATTGTCCTAAGGTTGGTCTCTGCATCCTTAAGCATACCAGAGTTTTCACAGACGAAACAGGCTGAGGCCCATTAATCTTGGCATTTCCAATAGTTGGTCCTAGAGACTACAAAGAAAGTGTTCTTTTAAGTATTATTCTGTTGTGGTTTCAGCATTATTTTCAGAACCGCAGCAGGGTTCTCGCATTAGCATAAGAATACTGCCTGGTAGTTGAGATTTCTGGGTGGGGTGTAGGTGCGGGGCTTCTGTCAGCCCTGCCTTTGATTTGTTTACCTCCAGAGTTGGAAAGTGCATATTTGGGTGAGATGGGAAAAGTGTGGATCGTGCTTCAGATTTCATCCAGACACTTTGAAATGACCAGTGTGTTGGTAATTATTTGCCATTTCCATGGCGTTTGGCCCCGTAATAGTCATGAGGTCGGTCTCTGCATCCTGAAGCCTATGATGCTTTTTGCAGAGAAACCTCTGCTGAGGCCCAGGTAACTTGCTATTTCCCATAGCTGGCACAGGAGCCTTGGAAGATAGGATTGTTTTCAGTATTATTTCACCATTTTTTCACCACTGTTTCAAGAACGGGAGCCCTTTTCAACCGGTAGCGGAAGAATCCTTCTTTGGAGATGAGATATTTTTCTGGGGTGGCAAGTGCAGGGCCTCTGTCAGTCCTGGGTTTGTTGGACTAGCGCCAGACATGAGAAGTGCGCCTTTGTGGGACAGGTGAATAGTGCGGATCCTGTTTCAGTCTAAAGACTGAAACAGGATCCGCACTTTTCACTGTTCCTTTCAGAATCATTTGATTCATCAGCTAGGAATGCCGATTGCTTCTCCAGACCAATCGAAGGCTAGGCCAAAGTAACTCGATCTTTCCAAGAGGTGTGTGGCCCAACTTTTGAAAGAACCGCTAAGTGGAGAACTATTTGGTATTTTTCCTAAGCACTTTTCACCGTAATTGTCCTAAGGTTGGTCTCTGCATCCTTAAGCATACCAGAGTTTTCACAGACGAAACAGGCTGAGGCCCATTAATCTTGGCATTTCCAATAGTTGGTCCTAGAGACTACAAAGAAAGTGTTCTTTTAAGTATTATTCTGTTGTGGTTTCAGCATTATTTTCAGAACCGGAGCAGGGTTCTCGCATTAGCATAAGAATCCTGCCTGGTAGTTGAGATTTCTGGGTGGGGTGTAGGTGCGGGGCTTCTGTCAGCCCTGCCTTTGATTTGTTTACCTCCAGAGTAGGAAAGTGCATATTTGCGTGAGATGGGAAAAGTGTGGATCGTGCTTCAGATTTCATCCAGACACTTTGAAAAGACCAGTGTGTTGGTAATTATTTGCCATTTCCATGGCGTTTGGCCCCGTAATAGTCATGAGGTCGGTCTCTGCATCCTGAAGCCTATGATGCTTTTTGCAGAGAAACCTCTGCTGAGGCCCAGGTAACTTGCTATTTCCCATATCTGGCACAGGAGCCTTGGAAGATAGGATTGTTTTCAGTATTATTTCACCATTTTTTCACCACTGTTTCAAGAATGGGAGCCCTTTTCAACCGGTAGCGGAAGAATCCTTCTTTGGAGATGAGATATTTTTCTGGGGTGGCAAGTGCAGGGCCTCTGTCAGTCCTGGGTTTGTTGGACTAGCGCCAGACATGAGAAGTGCGCCTTTGTGGGACAGGTGAATAGTGCGGATCCTGTTTCAGTCTAAAGACTGAAACAGGATCCGCACTTTTCACCGTTCCTTTCAGAATCATTTGATTCATAAGCTAGGAATGCCGATTGCTTCTCCAGACCAATCGAAGGCTAGGCCAAAGTAACTCGATCTTTCCAAGAGGTGTGTGGCCCAACTTTTGAAAGAACCGCTAAGTGGAGAACTATTTGGTATTTTTCCTAAGCACTTTTCACCGTAATTGTCCTAAGGTTGGTCTCTGCATCCTTAAGCATACCAGAGTTTTCACAGACGAAACAGGCTGAGGCCCATTAATCTTGGCATTTCCAATAGTTGGTCCTAGAGACTACCAAGAAAGTGTTCTTTTAAGTATTATTCTGTTGTGGTTTCAGCATTATTTTCAGAACCGGAGCAGGGTTCTCGCATTAGCATAAGAATCCTGCCTGGTAGTTGAGATTTCTGGGTGGGGTGTAGGTGCGGGGCTTCTGTCAGCCCTGCCTTTGATTTGTTTACCTCCAGAGTTGGAAAGTGCATAGTTGCGTGAGATGGGAAAAGTGTGGATCGTGCTTCAGATTTCATCCTGACACTTTGAAATGACCAGTGTGTTGGTAATTATTTGCCATTTCCATGGCATTTGGCACCGTAATAGTGATGAGGTCGGACTCTGCATCCTGAAGCCTATGAAGCTTTTTGCAGAGAAACCTCTGCTGAGGCCCAGGTAACTTGCTATTTCCCATAGCTGGCACAGGAGCCTTGGAAGATAGGATTGTTTTCAGTATTATTTCACCATTTTTTCACCACTGTTTCAAGAACGGGAGCCCTTTTCAACCGTTAGCGGAAGAATCCTTCTTTGGAGATGAGATATTTTTCTGGGGTGGCAAGTGCAGGGCCTCTGTCAGTCCTGGGTTTGTTGGACTAGCGCCAGACATGAGAAGTGAGCCTTTGTGGGACAGGTGAATAGTGCGGATCCTGTTTCAGTCTAAAGACTGAAACAGGATCCGCACTTTTCACCGTTCCTTTCGGAATCATTTGATTCATCAGCTAGGAATGCCGATTGCTTCTCCAGACCAATCGAAGGCTAGGCCAAAGTAACTCGATCCTTCCAAGAGGTGTGTGGCCCAACTTTTGAAAGAACCGCTAAGTGGAGAACTATTTGGTTTTTTTCCGAAGCACTTTTCACCGTAATTGTCATAAGGTTGGTCTCTGCATCCTTAAGCATACGAGAGTTTTCACAGACGAAACAGGCTGAGGCCCAGTAATCTTGGCATTTCCAATAGTTGGTCCTAGAGACTACAAAGAAAGTGTTTTTTTAAGTATTATTCTGTTGTGGTTTCAGCATTATTTTCAGAACCCCAGCAGGGTTCTCGCATTAGCATAAGAATCCTGCCTGGTAGGTGAGATTTCTGGGTGGGGTGTAGGTGCGGGGCTTCTGTCAGCCCTGCCTTTGATTTGTTTACCTCCAGAGTTGGAAAGTGCATATTTGCGTGAGATGGGAAAAGTGTGGATCGTGCTTCAGATTTCATCCAGACACTTTGAAATGACCAGTGTGTTGGTAATTATTTGCCATTTCCATGGCGTTTGGCCCCGTAATAGTCATGAGGTCGGTCTCTGCATCCTGAAGCCTATGATGCTTTTTGCAGAGAAACCTCTGCTGAGGCCCAGGTAACTTGCTATTTCCCATAGCTGGCACAGGAGCCTTGGAAGATAGGATTGTTTTCAGTATTATTTCACCATTTTTTCACCACTGTTTCAAGAACGGGAGCCCTTTTCAACCGGTAGCGGAAGAATCCTTCTTTGGAGATGAGATATTTTTCTGGGGTGGCAAGTGCAGGGCCTCTGTCAGTCCTGGGTTTGTTGGACTAGCGCCAGACATGAGAAGTGCGCCTTTGTGGGACAGGTGAATAGTGCGGATCCTGTTTCAGTCTAAAGACTGAAACAGGATCCGCACTTTTCACCGTTCCTTTCAGAATCATTTGATTCATCAGCTAGGAATGCCGATTGCTTCTCCAGACCAATCGAAGGCTAGGCCAAAGTAACTCGATCTTTCCAAGAGGTGTGTGGCCCAACTTTTGAAAGAACCGCTAAGTGGAGAACTATTTGGTATTTTACCTAAGCACGTTTCACCGAAATTGTCCTAAGGTTGGTCTCTGCATCCTTAAGCATACCAGAGTTTTCACAGACGAAACAGGCTGAGGCCCATTAACCTTGGCATTTCCAATAGTTGGTCCTAGAGACTACCAAGAAAGTGTTCTTTTAAGTATTATTCTGTTGTGGTTTCAGCATTATTTTCAGAACCGGAGCAGGGTTCTCGCATTAGCATAAGAATCCTGCCTGGTAGTTGAGATTTCTGGGTGGGGTGTAAGTGCGGGGCTTCTGTCAGCCCTGCCTTTGATTTGTTTACCTCCAGAGTTGGAAAGTGCATAGTTGCATGAGATGGGAAAAGTGTGGATCGTGCTTCAGATTTCATCCTGACACTTTGAAATGACCAGTGTGTTGGTAATTATTTGCCATTTCCATGGCATTTGGCACCGTAATAGTGATGAGGTCGGAGTCTGCATCCTGAAGCCTATGATGCTTTTTGCAGAGAAACCTCTGCTGAGGCCCAGGTAACTTGCTATTTCCCATAGCTGGCACAGGAGCCTTGGAAGATAGGATTGTTTTCAGTATTATTTCACCATTTTTTCACCACTGTTTCAAGAACGGGAGCCCTTTTCAACCGTTAGCGGAAGAATCCTTCTTTGGAGATGAGATATTTTTCTGGGGTGGCAAGTGCAGGGCCTCTGTCAGTCCTGGGTTTGTAGGACTAGCGCCAGACATGAGAAGTGCGCCTTTGTGGGACAGGTGAATAGTGCGGATCCTGTTTCAGTCTAAAGACTGAAACAGGATCCGCACTTTTCACCGTTCCTTTCAGAATCATTTGATTCATCAGCTAGGAATGGAGATTGCTTCTCCAGACCAATCGAAGGCTAGGCCAAAGTAACTCGATCCTTCCAAGAGGTGTGTGGCCCAACTTTTGAAAGAACCGCTAAGTGGAGAACTATTTGGTTTTTTTCCGAAGCACTTTTCACCGTAATTGTCATAAGGTTGGTCTCTGCATCCTTAAGCATACCAGAGTTTTCACAGACGAAACAGGCTGAGGCCCAGTAATCTTGGCATTTCCAATAGTTGGTCCTAGAGACTACCAAGAAAGTGTTTTTTTAAGTATTATTCTGTTGTGGTTCCAGCATTATTTTCAGAACCCGAGCAGGGTTCTCGCATTAGCATAAGAATCCTGCCTGGTAGTTGAGATTTCTGGGTGGGGTGTAGGTGCGGGGCTTCTGTCAGCCCTGCCTTTGATTTGTTTACCTCCAGAGTTGGAAAGTGCATCTTTGCGTGAGATGGGAAAAGTGTGGATCGTGCTTCAGATTTCATCCAGACACTTTGATATGACCAGTGTGTTGGTAATTATTTCCCATTTCCATGGCGTTTGCCCCGTAATAGTCATGAGGTCGGTCTCTGCATCCTGAAGCCTATGATGCTTTTTGCAGAGAAACCTCTGCTGAGGCCCAGGTAACTTGCTATTTCCCATAGCTGGCACAGGAGCCTTGGAAGATAGGATTGTTTTCAGTATTATTTCACCATTTTTTCACCACTGTTTCAAGAACGGGAGCCCTTTTCAACCGTTAGCGGAAGAATCCTTCTTTGGAGATGAGATATTTTCCTGGGGTGGCAAGTGCAGGGCCTCTGTGAGTACTGGGTTTGTTGGACTAGCGCCAGACATGAGAAGTGCGCCTTTGTGGGACAGGTGAATAGTGCGGATCCTGTTTCAGTCTAAAGACTGAAACAGGATCCGCACTTTTCACCGTTCCTTTCAGAATCATTTGATTCATCAGCTAGGAATGCCGATTGCTTCTCCAGACCAATCGAAGGCTAGGCCAAAGTAACTCGATCTTTCCAAGAGGTGTGTGGCCCAACTTTTGAAAGAACCGCTAAGTGGAGAACTATTTGGTATTTTTCCGAAGCACTTTTCACCGTAATTGTCCTAAGGTTGGTCTCTGCATCCTTAAGCATACCAGAGTTTTCACAGACGAAACAGGCTGAGGCCCATTAATCTTGGCATTTCCAATAATTGGTCCTAGAGACTACCAAGAAAGTGTTCTTTTAAGTATTATTCTGTTGTGGTTTCAGCATTATTTTCAGAACCGGAGCAGCGTTCTCGCATTAGCATAAGAATCCTGCCTGGTAGTTGAGATTTCTGGGTGGGGTGTAAGTGCGGGGCTTCTGTCAGCCCTGCCTTTGATTTGTTTACCTCCAGAGTTGGAAAGTGCATAGTTGCATGAGATGGGAAAAGTGTGGATCGTGCTTCAGATTTCATCCTGACACTTTGAAATGACCAGTGTGTTGGTAATTATTTGCCATTTCCATGGCATTTGGCACCGTAATAGTGATGAGGTCGGACTCTGCATCCTGAAGCCTATGATGCTTTTTGCAGAGAAACCTCTGCTGAGGCCCAGGTAACTTGCTATTTCCCATAGCTGGCACAGGAGCCTTGGAAGATAGGATTGTTTTCAGTATTATTTCACCATTTTTTCACCACTGTTTCAAGAACGGGAGCCCTTTTCAACCGTTAGCGGAAGAATCCTTCTTTGGAGATGAGATATTTTTCTGGGGTGGCAAGTGCAGGGCCTCTGTCAGTCCTGGGTTTGTTGGACTAGCGCCAGACATGAGAAGTGCGCCTTTGTGGGACAGGTGAATAGTGCGGATCCTGTTTCAGTCTAAAGACTGAAACAGGATCCGCACTTTTCACCGTTCCTTTCAGAATCATTTGATTCATCAGCTAGGAATGGAGATTGCTTCTCCAGACCAATCGAAGGCTAGGCCAAAGTAACTCGATCCTTCCAAGAGGTGTGTGGCCCAACTTTTGAAAGAACCGCTAAGTGGAGAACTATTTGGTTTTTTTCCGAAGCACTTTTCACCGTAATTGTCATAAGGTTGGTCTCTGCATCCTTAAGCATACCAGAGTTTTCACAGACGAAACAGGCTGAGGCCCAGTAATCTTGGCATTTCCAATAGTTGGTCCTAGAGACTACCAAGAAAGTGTTCTTTTAAGTATTATTCTGTTGTGGTTTCAGCATTATTTTCAGAACCGGAGCAGGGTTCTCGCATTAGCATAAGAATCCTGCCTGGTAGTTGAGATTTCTGGGTGGGGTGTAGGTGCGGGGCTTCTGTCAGCCCTGCCTTTGATTTGTTTACCTCCAGAGTTGGAAAGTGCATATTTGCGTGAGATGGGAAAAGTGTGGATCGTGCTTCAGATTTCATCCTGACACTTTGAAATGACCAGTGTGTTGGTAATTATTTGCCATTTCCATGGCGTTTGGCACCGTAATAGTCATGAGGTCGGTCTCTGCATCCTGAAGCCTATGATGCTTTTTGCAGAGAAACCTCTGCTGAGGCGCAGGTAACTTGCTATTTCCCATAGCTGGCACAGGAGCCTTGGAAGATAGGATTGTTTTCAGTATTATTTCACCATTTTTTCACCACTGTTTCAAGAACGGGAGCCCTTTTCAACCGTTAGCGGAAGAATCCTTCTTTGGAGATGAGATATTTTTCTGGGGTGGCAAGTGCAGGGCCTCTGTCAGTCCTGGGTTTGTAGGACTAGCGCCAGACATGAGAAGTGCGCCTTTGTGGGACAGGTGAATAGTGCGGATCCTGTTTCAGTCTAAAGACTGAAACAGGATCCGCACTTTTCACCGTTCCTTTCAGAATCATTGGATTCATCAGCTAGGAATGCCGATTGCTTCTCCAGACCAATCGAAGGCTAGGCCAAAGTAACTCGATCTTTCCAAGAGGTGTGTGGCCCAACTTTTGAAAGAACCGCTAAGTGGAGAACTATTTGGTATTTTACCTAAGCACGTTTCACCGAAATTGTCCTAAGGTTGGTCTCTGCATCCTTAAGCATACCAGAGTTTTCACAGACGAAACAGGCTGAGGCCAATTAACCTTGGCATTTCCAATAGTTGGTCCTAGAGACTACCAAGAAAGTGGTCTTTTAAGTATTATTCTGTTGTGGTTTCAGCATTATTTTCAGAACCGGAGCAGGGTTCTCGCATTAGCATAAGAATCCTGCCTGGTAGTTGAGATTTCTGGGTGGGGTGTAAGTGCGGGGCTTCTGTCAGCCCTGCCTTTGATTTGTTTACCTCCAGAGTTGGAAAGTGCATAGTTGCATGAGATGGGAAAAGTGTGGATCGTGCTTCAGATTTCATCCTGACACTTTGAAATGACCAGTGTGTTGGTAATTATTTGCCATTTCCATGGCATTTGGCACCGTAATAGTGATGAGGTCGGACTCTGCATCCTGAAGCCTATGATGCTTTTTGCAGAGAAACCTCTGCTGAGGCCCAGGTAACTTGCTATTTCCCATAGCTGGCACAGGAGCCTTGGAAGATAGGATTGTTTTCAGTATTATTTCACCATTTTTTCACCACTGTTTCAAGAACGGGAGCCCTTTTCAACCGTTAGCGGAAGAATCCTTCTTTGGAGATGAGATATTTTTCTGGGGTGGCAAGTGCAGGGCCTCTGTCAGTCCTGGGTTTGTAGGACTAGCGCCAGACATGAGAAGTGCGCCTTTGTGGGACAGGTGAATAGTGCGGATCCTGTTTCAGTCTAAAGACTGAAACAGGATCCGCACTTTTCACCGTTCCTTTCAGAATCATTTGATTCATCAGCTAGGAATGGAGATTGCTTCTCCAGACCAATCGAAGGCTAGGCCAAAGTAACTCGATCCTTCCAAGAGGTGTGTGGCCCAACTTTTGAAAGAACCGCTAAGTGGAGAACTATTTGGTTTTTTTCCGAAGCACTTTTCACCGTAATTGTCATAAGGTTGGTCTCTGCATCCTTAAGCATACCAGAGTTTTCACAGACGAAACAGGCTGAGGCCCAGTAATCTTGGCATTTCCAATAGTTGGTCCTAGAGACTACCAAGAAAGTGTTTTTTTAAGTATTATTCTGTTGTGGTTCCAGCATTATTTTCAGAACCCGAGCAGGGTTCTCGCATTAGCATAAGAATCCTGCCTGGTAGTTGAGATTTCTGGGTGGGGTGTAGGTGCGGGGCTTCTGTCAGCCCTGCCTTTGATTTGTTTACCTCCAGAGTTGGAAAGTGCATCTTTGCGTGAGATGGGAAAAGTGTGGATCGTGCTTCAGATTTCATCCAGACACTTTGATATGACCAGTGTGTTGGTAATTATTTCCCATTTCCATGGCGTTTGCCCCGTAATAGTCATGAGGTCGGTCTCTGCATCCTGAAGCCTATGATGCTTTTTGCAGAGAAACCTCTGCTGAGGCCCAGGTAACTTGCTATTTCCCATAGCTGGCACAGGAGCCTTGGAAGATAGGATTGTTTTCAGTATTATTTCACCATTTTTTCACCACTGTTTCAAGAACGGGAGCCCTTTTCAACCGTTAGCGGAAGAATCCTTCTTTGGAGATGAGATATTTTCCTGGGGTGGCAAGTGCAGGGCCTCTGTGAGTACTGGGTTTGTTGGACTAGCGCCAGACATGAGAAGTGCGCCTTTGTGGGACAGGTGAATAGTGCGGATCCTGTTTCAGTCTAAAGACTGAAACAGGATCCGCACTTTTCACCGTTCCTTTCAGAATCATTTGATTCATCAGCTAGGAATGCCGATTGCTTCTCCAGACCAATCGAAGGCTAGGCCAAAGTAACTCGATCTTTCCAAGAGGTGTGTGGCCCAACTTTTGAAAGAACCGCTAAGTGGAGAACTATTTGGTATTTTTCCGAAGCACTTTTCACCGTAATTGTCCTAAGGTTGGTCTCTGCATCCTTAAGCATACCAGAGTTTTCACAGACGAAACAGGCTGAGGCCCATTAATCTTGGCATTTCCAATAGTTGGTCCTAGAGACTACCAAGAAAGTGGTCTTTTAAGTATTATTCTGTTGTGGTTTCAGCATTATTTTCAGAACCGGAGCAGGGTTCTCGCATTAGCATAAGAATCCTGCCTGGTAGTTGAGATTTCTGGGTGGGGTGTAAGTGCGGGGCTTCTGTCAGCCCTGCCTTTGATTTGTTTACCTCCAGAGTTGGAAAGTGCATAGTTGCATGAGATGGGAAAAGTGTGGATCGTGCTTCAGATTTCATCCTGACACTTTGAAATGACCAGTGTGTTGGTAATTATTTGCCATTTCCATGGCATTTGGCACCGTAATAGTGATGAGGTCGGACTCTGCATCCTGAAGCCTATGATGCTTTTTGCAGAGAAACCTCTGCTGAGGCCCAGGTAACTTGCTATTTCCCATAGCTGGCACAGGAGCCTTGGAAGATAGGATTGTTTTCAGTATTATTTCACCATTTTTTCACCACTGTTTCAAGAACGGGAGCCCTTTTCAACCGTTAGCGGAAGAATCCTTCTTTGGAGATGAGATATTTTTCTGGGGTGGCAAGTGCAGGGCCTCTGTCAGTCCTGGGTTTGTAGGACTAGCGCCAGACATGAGAAGTGCGCCTTTGTGGGACAGGTGAATAGTGCGGATCCTGTTTCAGTCTAAAGACTGAAACAGGATCCGCACTTTTCACCGTTCCTTTCAGAATCATTTGATTCATCAGCTAGGAATGGAGATTGCTTCTCCAGACCAATCGAAGGCTAGGCCAAAGTAACTCGATCCTTCCAAGAGGTGTGTGGCCCAACTTTTGAAAGAACCGCTAAGTGGAGAACTATTTGGTTTTTTTCCGAAGCACTTTTCACCGTAATTGTCATAAGGTTGGTCTCTGCATCCTTAAGCATACCAGAGTTTTCACAGACGAAACAGGCTGAGGCCCAGTAATCTTGGCATTTCCAATAGTTGGTCCTAGAGACTACCAAGAAAGTGTTCTTT
This sequence comes from Lemur catta, assembly GCF_020740605.2. Taxonomy (NCBI): domain Eukaryota; kingdom Metazoa; phylum Chordata; class Mammalia; order Primates; family Lemuridae; genus Lemur; species Lemur catta. The sequence continues at coordinate 12,992,730 of NC_059130.1, read as the reverse complement.
TAAGTATTATTCTGTTGTGGTTTCAGCATTATTTTCAGAACCGGAGCAGGGTTCTCGCATTAGCATAAGAATCCTGCCTGGTAGTTGAGATTTCTGGGTGGGGTGTAGGTGCGGGGCTTCTGTCAGCCCTGCCTTTGATTTGTTTACCTCCAGAGTTGGAAAGTGCATATTTGCGTGAGATGGGAAAAGTGTGGATCGTGCTTCAGATTTCATCCAGACACTTTGAAATGACCAGTGTGTTGGTAATTATTTGCCATTTCCATGGCGTTTGGCACCGTAATAGTCATGAGGTCGGTCTCTGCATCCTGAAGCCTATGATGCTTTTTGGAGAGAAACCTCTGCTGAGGCCCAGGTAACTTGCTATTTCCCATAGCTGGCACAGGAGCCTTGGAAGATAGGATTGTTTTCAGTATTATTTCACCATTTTTTCACCACTGTTTCAAGAACGGGAGCCCTTTTCAACCGTTAGCGGAAGAATCCTTCTTTGGAGATGAGATATTTTTGTGGGGTGGCAAGTGCAGGGCCTCTGTCAGTCCTGGGTTTGTTGGACTAGCGCCAGACATGAGAAGTGCGCCTTTGTGGGACAGGTGAATAGTGCGGATCCTGTTTCAGTCTAAAGACTGAAACAGGATCCGCACTTTTCACTGTTCCTTTCAGAATCATTTGATTCATCAGCTAGGAATGCCGATTGCTTCTCCAGACCAATCGAAGGCTAGGCCAAAGTAACTCGATCTTTCCAAGAGGTGTGTGGCCCAACTTTTGAAAGAACCGCTAAGTGGAGAACTATTTGGTATTTTTCCTAAGCACTTTTCACCGTAATTGTCCTAAGGTTGGTCTCTGCATCCTTAAGCATACCAGAGTTTTCACAGACGAAACAGGCTGAGGCCCATTAATCTTGGCATTTCCAATAGTTGGTCCTAGAGACTACAAAGAAAGTGTTCTTTTAAGTATTATTCTGTTGTGGTTTCAGCATTATTTTCAGAACCGGAGCAGGGTTCTCGCATTAGCATAAGAATCCTGCCTGGTAGTTGAGATTTCTGGGTGGGGTGTAAGTGCGGGGCTTCTGTCAGCCCTGCCTTTGATTTGTTTACCTCCAGAGTTGGAAAGTGCATAGTTGCATGAGATGGGAAAAGTGTGGATCGTGCTTCAGATTTCATCCTGACACTTTGAAATGACCAGTGTGTTGGTAATTATTTGCCATTTCCATGGCGTTTGGCACCGTAATAGTCATGAGGTCGGTCTCTGCATCCTGAAGCCTATGATGCTTTTTGCAGAGAAACCTCTGCTGAGGCCCAGGTAACTTGCTATTTCCCATAGCTGGCACAGGAGCCTTGGAAGATAGGATTGTTTTCAGTATTATTTCACCATTTTTTCACCACTGTTTCAAGAACGGGAGCCCTTTTCAACCGTTAGCGGAAGAATCCTTCTTTGGAGATGAGATATTTTTCTGGGGTGGCAAGTGCAGGGCCTCTGTCAGTCCTGGGTTTGTTGGACTAGCGCCAGACATGAGAAGTGCGCCTTTGTGGGACAGGTGAATAGTGCGGATCCTGTTTCAGTCTAAAGACTGAAACAGGATCCGCACTTTTCACCGTTCCTTTCAGAATCATTTGATTCATCAGCTAGGAATGCCGATTGCTTCTCGAGGCCAATCAAAGGCTAGGCCAAAGTAACTCGATCTTTCCAAGAGGTGTGTGGCCCAACTTTTGAAAGAACCGCTAAGTGGAGAACTATTTGGTATTTTTCCTAAGCACTTTTCACCGTAATTGTCCTAAGGTTGGTCTCTGCATCCTTAAGCATACCAGAGTTTTCACAGACGAAACAGGCTGAGGCCCATTAATCTTGGCATTTCCAATAGTTGGTCCTAGAGACTACAAAGAAAGTGTTCTTTTAAGTATTATTCTGTTGTGGTTTCAGCATTATTTTCAGAACCCGAGCAGGGTTCTCGCATTAGCATAAGAATCCTGCCTGGTAGTTGAGATTTCTGGGTGGGGTGTAGGTGCGGGGCTTCTGTCAGCCCTGCCTTTGATTTGTTTACCTCCAGAGTTGGAAAGTGCATATTTGCGTGAGATGGGAAAAGTGTGGATCGTGCTTCAGATTTCATCCAGACACTTTGAAATGACCAGTGTGTTGGTAATTATTTGTCATTTCCATGGCGTTTGGCCCCGTAATAGTCATGAGGTCGGTCTCTGCATCCTGAAGCCTATGATGCTTTTTGCAGAGAAACCTCTGCTGAGGCCCAGGTAGCTTGCTATTTCCCATAGCTGGCACAGGAGCCTTGGAAGATAGGATTGTTTTCAGTATTATTTCACCATTTTTTCACCACTGTTTCAAGAACGGGAGCCCTTTTCAACCGGTAGCGGAAGAATCCTTCTTTGGAGATGAGATATTTTTCTGGGGTGGCAAGTGCAGGGCCTCTGTCAGTCCTGGGTTTGTTGGACTAGCGCCAGACATGAGAAGTGCGCCTTTGTGGGACAGGTGAATAGTGCGGATCCTGTTTCAGTCTAAAGACTGAAACAGGATCTGCACTTTTCACCGTTCCTTTCAGAATCATTGGATTCATCAGCTAGGAATGCCGATTGCTTCTCCAGACCAATCGAAGGCTAGGCCAAAGTAACTCGATCTTTCCAAGAGGTGTGTGGCCCAACTTTTGAAAGAACCGCTAAGTGGAGAACTATTTGGTATTTTTCCGAAGCACTTTTCACCGTAATTGTCCTAAGGTTGGTCTCTGCATCCTTAAGCATACCAGAGTTTTCACAGACGAAACAGGCTGAGGCCCATTAATCTTGGCATTAACAATAGTTGGTCCTAGAGACTACCAAGAAAGTGTTCTTTTAAGTATTATTCTGTTGTGGTTTCAGCATTATTTTCAGAACCGGAGCAGGGTTCTCGCATTAGCATAAGAATCCTGCCTGGTAGTTGAGATTTCTGGGTGGGGTGTAAGTGCGGGGCTTCTGTCAGCCCTGCCTTTGATTTGTTTACCTCCAGAGTTGGAAAGTGCATAGTTGCATGAGATGGGAAAAGTGTGGATCGTGCTTCAGATTTCATCCTGACACTTTGAAATGACCAGTGTGTTGGTAATTATTTGCCATTTCCATGGCATTTGGCACCGTAATAGTGATGAGGTCGGACTCTGCATCCTGAAGCCTATGATGCTTTTTGCAGAGAAACCTCTGCTGAGGCGCAGGTAACTTGCTATTTCCCATAGCTGGCACAGGAGCCTTGGAAGATAGGATTGTTTTCAGTATTATTTCACCATTTTTTCACCACTGTTTCAAGAACGGGAGCCCTTTTCAACCGTTAGCGGAAGAATCCTTCTTTGGAGATGAGATATTTTTCTGGGGTGGCAAGTGCAGGGCCTCTGTCAGTCCTGGGTTTGTAGGACTAGCGCCAGACATGAGAAGTGCGCCTTTGTGGGACAGGTGAATAGTGCGGATCCTGTTTCAGTCTAAAGACTGAAACAGGATCCGCACTTTTCACCGTTCCTTTCAGAATCATTTGATTCATCAGCTAGGAATGGAGATTGCTTCTCCAGACCAATCGAAGGCTAGGCCAAAGTAACTCGATCCTTCCAAGAGGTGTGTGGCCCAACTTTTGAAAGAACCGCTAAGTGGAGAACTATTTGGTTTTTTTCCGAAGCACTTTTCACCGTAATTGTCATAAGGTTGGTCTCTGCATCCTTAAGCATACGAGAGTTTTCACAGACGAAACAGGCTGAGGCCCAGTAATCTTGGCATTTCCAATAGTTGGTCCTAGAGACTACCAAGAAAGTGTTTTTTTAAGTATTATTCTGTTGTGGTTCCAGCATTATTTTCAGAACCCGAGCAGGGTTCTCGCATTAGCATAAGAATCCTGCCTGGTAGTTGAGATTTCTGGGTGGGGTGTAGGTGCGGGGCTTCTGTCAGCCCTGCCTTTGATTTGTTTACCTCCAGAGTTGGAAAGTGCATATTTGCGTGAGATGGGAAAAGTGTGGATCGTGCTTCAGATTTCATCCAGACACTTTGAAATGACCAGTGTATTGGTAATTATTTGCCATTTCCATGGCGTTTGGCCCCGTAATAGTCATGAGGTCGGTCTCTGCATCCTGAAGCCTATGATGCTTTTTGGAGAGAAACCTCTGCTGAGGCCCAGGTAACTTGCTATTTCCCATAGCTGGCACAGGAGCCTTGGAAGATAGGATTGTTTTCAGTATTATTTCACCATTTTTTCACCACTGTTTCAAGAACGGGAGCCCTTTTCAACCGTTAGCGGAAGAATCCTTCTTTGGAGATGAGATATTTTCCTGGGGTGGCAAGTGCAGGGCCTCTGTGAGTACTGGGTTTGTTGGACTAGCGCCAGACATGAGAAGTGCGCCTTTGTGGGACAGGTGAATAGTGCGGATCCTGTTTCAGTCTAAAGACTGAAACAGGATCCGCACTTTTCACCGTTCCTTTCAGAATCATTTGATTCATCAGCTAGGAATGGAGATTGCTTCTCCAGACCAATCGAAGGCTAGGCCAAAGTAACTCGATCCTTCCAAGAGGTGTGTGGCCCAACTTTTGAAAGAACCGCTAAGTGGAGAACTATTTGGTTTTTTTCCGAAGCACTTTTCACCGTAATTGTCATAAGGTTGGTCTCTGCATCCTTAAGCATACCAGAGTTTTCACAGACGAAACAGGCTGAGGCCCAGTAATCTTGGCATTTCCAATAGTTGGTCCTAGAGACTACCAAGAAAGTGTTCTTTTAAGTATTATTCTGTTGTGGTTTCAGCATTATTTTCAGAACCGGAGCAGGGTTCTCGCATTAGCATAAGAATCCTGCCTGGTAGTTGAGATTTCTGGGTGGGGTGTAAGTGCGGGGCTTCTGTCAGCCCTGCCTTTGATTTGTTTACCTCCAGAGTTGGAAAGTGCATATTTGCGTGAGATGGGAAAAGTGTGGATCGTGCTTCAGATTTCATCCAGACACTTTGAAATGACCAGTGTGTTGGTAATTATTTGCCATTTCCATGGCGTTTGGCCCCGTAATAGTCATGAGGTCGGTCTCTGCATCCTGAAGCCTATGATGCTTTTTGCAGAGAAACCTCTGCTGAGGCCCAGGTAACTTGCTATTTCCCATAGCTGGCACAGGAGCCTTGGAAGATAGGATTGTTTTCAGTATTATTTCACCATTTTTTCACCACTGTTTCAAGAACGGGAGCCCTTTTCAACCGTTAGCGGAAGAATCCTTCTTTGGAGATGAGATATTTTTGTGGGGTGGCAAGTGCAGGGCCTCTGTCAGTCCTGGGTTTGTTGGACTAGCGCCAGACATGAGAAGTGCGCCTTTGTGGGACAGGTGAATAGTGCGGATCCTGTTTCAGTCTAAAGACTGAAACAGGATCCGCACTTTTCACCGTTCCTTTCAGAATCATTTGATTCATCAGCTAGGAATGGCGATTGCTTCTCCAGACCAATCGAAGGCTAGGCCAAAGTAACTCGATCTTTCCAAGAGGTGTGTGGCCCAACTTTTGAAAGAACCGCTAAGTGGAGAACTATTTGGTATTTTTCCGAAGCACTTTTCACCGTAATTGTCCTAAGGTTGGTCTCTGCATCCTTAAGCATACCAGAGTTTTCACAGACGAAACAGGCTGAGGCCCATTAATCTTGGCATTTCCAATAGTTGGTCCTAGAGACTACCAAGAAAGTGTTCTTTTAAGTATTATTCTGTTGTGGTTTCAGCATTATTTTCAGAACCGGAGCAGGGTTCTCGCATTAGCATAAGAATCCTGCCTGGTAGTTGAGATTTCTGGGTGGGGTGTAGGTGCGGGGCTTCTGTCAGCCCTGCCTTTGATTTGTTTACCTCCAGAGTTGGAAAGTGCATATTTGCGTGAGATGGGAAAAGTGTGGATCGTGCTTCAGATTTCATCCAGACACTTTGAAATGACCAGTGTGTTGGTAATTATTTGCCATTTCCATGGCGTTTGGCCCCGTAATAGTCATGAGGTCGTTCTCTGCATCCTGAAGCCTATGATGCTTTTTGCAGAGAAACCTCTGCTGAGGCCCAGGTAACTTGCTATTTCCCATAGCTGGCACAGGAGCCTTGGAAGATAGGATTGTTTTCAGTATTATTTCACCATTTTTTCACCACTGTTTCAAGAACGGGAGCCCTTTTCAACCGTTAGCGGAAGAATCCTTCTTTGGAGATGAGATATTTTTCTGGGGTGGCAAGTGCAGGGCCTCTGTCAGTCCTGGGTTTGTTGGACTAGCGCCAGACATGAGAAGTGCGCCTTTGTGGGACAGGTGAATAGTGCGGATCCTGTTTCAGTCTAAAGACTGAAACAGGATCCGCACTTTTCACCGTTCCTTTCAGAATCATTTGATTCATCAGCTAGGAATGCCGATTGCTTCTCGAGGCCAATCAAAGGCTAGGCCAAAGTAACTCGATCTTTCCAAGGGGTGTGTGGCCCAACTTTTGAAAGAACCGCTAAGTGGAGAACTATTTGGTATTTTTCCGAAGCACTTTTCACCGTAATTGTCCTAAGGTTGGTCTCTGCATCCTTAAGCATACCAGAGTTTTCACAGACGAAACAGGCTGAGGCCCATTAATCTTGGCATTTCCAATAGTTGGTCCTAGAGACTACCAAGAAAGTGTTCTTTTAAGTATTATTCTGTTGTGGTTTCAGCATTATTTTCAGAACCGGAGCAGGGTTCTCGCATTAGCATAAGAATCCTGCCTGGTAGTTGAGATTTCTGGGTGGGGTGTAAGTGCGGGGCTTCTGTCAGCCCTGCCTTTGATTTGTTTACCTCCAGAGTTGGAAAGTGCATAGTTGCATGAGATGGGAAAAGTGTGGATCGTGCTTCAGATTTCATCCTGACACTTTGAAATGACCAGTGTGTTGGTAATTATTTGCCATTTCCATGGCGTTTGGCACCGTAATAGTCATGAGGTCGGTCTCTGCATCCTGAAGCCTATGATGCTTTTTGCAGAGAAACCTCTGCTGAGGCGCAGGTAACTTGCTATTTCCCATAGCTGGCACAGGAGCCTTGGAAGATAGGATTGTTTTCAGTATTATTTCACCATTTTTTCACCACTGTTTCAAGAACGGGAGCCCTTTTCAACCGTTAGCGGAAGAATCCTTCTTTGGAGATGAGATATTTTTCTGGGGTGGCAAGTGCAGGGCCTCTGTCAGTCCTGGGTTTGTAGGACTAGCGCCAGACATGAGAAGTGCGCCTTTGTGGGACAGGTGAATAGTGCGGATCCTGTTTCAGTCTAAAGACTGAAACAGGATCCGCACTTTTCACCGTTCCTTTCAGAATCATTGGATTCATCAGCTAGGAATGCCGATTGCTTCTCCAGACCAATCGAAGGCTAGGCCAAAGTAACTCGATCTTTCCAAGAGGTGTGTGGCCCAACTTTTGAAAGAACCGCTAAGTGGAGAACTATTTGGTATTTTACCTAAGCACGTTTCACCGAAATTGTCCTAAGGTTGGTCTCTGCATCCTTAAGCATACCAGAGTTTTCACAGACGAAACAGGCTGAGGCCAATTAACCTTGGCATTTCCAATAGTTGGTCCTAGAGACTACCAAGAAAGTGGTCTTTTAAGTATTATTCTGTTGTGGTTTCAGCATTATTTTCAGAACCGGAGCAGGGTTCTCGCATTAGCATAAGAATCCTGCCTGGTAGTTGAGATTTCTGGGTGGGGTGTAAGTGCGGGGCTTCTGTCAGCCCTGCCTTTGATTTGTTTACCTCCAGAGTTGGAAAGTGCATAGTTGCATGAGATGGGAAAAGTGTGGATCGTGCTTCAGATTTCATCCTGACACTTTGAAATGACCAGTGTGTTGGTAATTATTTGCCATTTCCATGGCATTTGGCACCGTAATAGTGATGAGGTCGGACTCTGCATCCTGAAGCCTATGATGCTTTTTGCAGAGAAACCTCTGCTGAGGCCCAGGTAACTTGCTATTTCCCATAGCTGGCACAGGAGCCTTGGAAGATAGGATTGTTTTCAGTATTATTTCACCATTTTTTCACCACTGTTTCAAGAACGGGAGCCCTTTTCAACCGTTAGCGGAAGAATCCTTCTTTGGAGATGAGATATTTTTCTGGGGTGGCAAGTGCAGGGCCTCTGTCAGTCCTGGGTTTGTAGGACTAGCGCCAGACATGAGAAGTGCGCCTTTGTGGGACAGGTGAATAGTGCGGATCCTGTTTCAGTCTAAAGACTGAAACAGGATCCGCACTTTTCACCGTTCCTTTCAGAATCATTTGATTCATCAGCTAGGAATGGAGATTGCTTCTCCAGACCAATCGAAGGCTAGGCCAAAGTAACTCGATCCTTCCAAGAGGTGTGTGGCCCAACTTTTGAAAGAACCGCTAAGTGGAGAACTATTTGGTTTTTTTCCGAAGCACTTTTCACCGTAATTGTCATAAGGTTGGTCTCTGCATCCTTAAGCATACCAGAGTTTTCACAGACGAAACAGGCTGAGGCCCAGTAATCTTGGCATTTCCAATAGTTGGTCCTAGAGACTACCAAGAAAGTGTTCTTTTAAGTATTATTCTGTTGTGGTTTCAGCATTATTTTCAGAACCGGAGCAGGGTTCTCGCATTAGCATAAGAATCCTGCCTGGTAGTTGAGATTTCTGGGTGGGGTGTAGGTGCGGGGCTTCTGTCAGCCCTGCCTTTGATTTGTTTACCTCCAGAGTTGGAAAGTGCATATTTGCGTGAGATGGGAAAAGTGTGGATCGTGCTTCAGATTTCATCCAGACACTTTGAAATGACCAGTGTGTTGGTAATTATTTGCCATTTCCATGGCGTTTGGCACCGTAATAGTCATGAGGTCGGTCTCTGCATCCTGAAGCCTATGATGCTTTTTGGAGAGAAACCTCTGCTGAGGCCCAGGTAACTTGCTATTTCCCATAGCTGGCACAGGAGCCTTGGAAGATAGGATTGTTTTCAGTATTATTTCACCATTTTTTCACCACTGTTTCAAGAACGGGAGCCCTTTTCAACCGTTAGCGGAAGAATCCTTCTTTGGAGATGAGATATTTTTGTGGGGTGGCAAGTGCAGGGCCTCTGTCAGTCCTGGGTTTGTTGGACTAGCGCCAGACATGAGAAGTGCGCCTTTGTGGGACAGGTGAATAGTGCGGATCCTGTTTCAGTCTAAAGACTGAAACAGGATCCGCACTTTTCACTGTTCCTTTCAGAATCATTTGATTCATCAGCTAGGAATGCCGATTGCTTCTCCAGACCAATCGAAGGCTAGGCCAAAGTAACTCGATCTTTCCAAGAGGTGTGTGGCCCAACTTTTGAAAGAACCGCTAAGTGGAGAACTATTTGGTATTTTTCCTAAGCACTTTTCACCGTAATTGTCCTAAGGTTGGTCTCTGCATCCTTAAGCATACCAGAGTTTTCACAGACGAAACAGGCTGAGGCCCATTAATCTTGGCATTTCCAATAGTTGGTCCTAGAGACTACAAAGAAAGTGTTCTTTTAAGTATTATTCTGTTGTGGTTTCAGCATTATTTTCAGAACCGGAGCAGGGTTCTCGCATTAGCATAAGAATCCTGCCTGGTAGTTGAGATTTCTGGGTGGGGTGTAAGTGCGGGGCTTCTGTCAGCCCTGCCTTTGATTTGTTTACCTCCAGAGTTGGAAAGTGCATAGTTGCATGAGATGGGAAAAGTGTGGATCGTGCTTCAGATTTCATCCTGACACTTTGAAATGACCAGTGTGTTGGTAATTATTTGCCATTTCCATGGCGTTTGGCACCGTAATAGTCATGAGGTCGGTCTCTGCATCCTGAAGCCTATGATGCTTTTTGCAGAGAAACCTCTGCTGAGGCCCAGGTAACTTGCTATTTCCCATAGCTGGCACAGGAGCCTTGGAAGATAGGATTGTTTTCAGTATTATTTCACCATTTTTTCACCACTGTTTCAAGAACGGGAGCCCTTTTCAACCGTTAGCGGAAGAATCCTTCTTTGGAGATGAGATATTTTTCTGGGGTGGCAAGTGCAGGGCCTCTGTCAGTCCTGGGTTTGTTGGACTAGCGCCAGACATGAGAAGTGCGCCTTTGTGGGACAGGTGAATAGTGCGGATCCTGTTTCAGTCTAAAGACTGAAACAGGATCCGCACTTTTCACCGTTCCTTTCAGAATCATTTGATTCATCAGCTAGGAATGCCGATTGCTTCTCGAGGCCAATCAAAGGCTAGGCCAAAGTAACTCGATCTTTCCAAGAGGTGTGTGGCCCAACTTTTGAAAGAACCGCTAAGTGGAGAACTATTTGGTATTTTTCCGAAGCACTTTTCACCTTAATTGTCCTAAGGTTGGTCTCTGCATCCTTAAGCATACCAGAGTTTTCACAGACGAAACAGGCTGAGGCCCAGTAATCTTGGCATTTCCAATAGTTGGTCCTAGAGACTACCAAGAAAGTGTTCTTTTAAGTATTATTCTGTTGTGGTTTCAGCATTATTTTCAGAACCGCAGCAGGGTTCTCGCATTAGCATAAGAATCCTGCCTGGTAGTTGAGATTTCTGGGTGGGGTGTAGGTGCGGGGCTTCTGTCAGCTCTGCCTTTGATTTGTTTACCTCCAGAGTTGGAAAGTGCATATTTGCGTGAGATGGGAAAAGTGTGGATCGTGCTTCAGATTTCATCCAGACACTTTGAAATGACCAGTGTGTTGGTAATTATTTGTCATTTCCATGGCGTTTGGCCCCGTAATAGTCATGAGGTCGGTCTCTGCATCCTGAAGCCTATGATGCTTTTTGCAGAGAAACCTCTGCTGAGGCCCAGGTAGCTTGCTATTTCCCATAGCTGGCACAGGAGCCTTGGAAGATAGGATTGTTTTCAGTATTATTTCACCATTTTTTCACCACTGTTTCAAGAACGGGAGCCCTTTTCAACCGGTAGCGGAAGAATCCTTCTTTGGAGATGAGATATTTTTCTGGGGTGGCAAGTGCAGGGCCTCTGTCAGTCCTGGGTTTGTTGGACTAGCGCCAGACATGAGAAGTGCGCCTTTGTGGGACAGGTGAATAGTGCGGATCCTGTTTCAGTCTAAAGACTGAAACAGGATCCGCACTTTTCACCGTTCCTTTCAGAATCATTGGATTCATCAGCTAGGAATGCCGATTGCTTCTCCAGACCAATCGAAGGCTAGGCCAAAGTAACTCGATCTTTCCAAGAGGTGTGTGGCCCAACTTTTGAAAGAACCGCTAAGTGGAGAACTATTTGGTATTTTTCCGAAGCACTTTTCACCGTAATTGTCCTAAGGTTGGTCTCTGCATCCTTAAGCATACCAGAGTTTTCACAGACGAAACAGGCTGAGGCCCATTAATCTTGGCATTAACAATAGTTGGTCCTAGAGACTACCAAGAAAGTGTTCTTTTAAGTATTATTCTGTTGTGGTTTCAGCATTATTTTCAGAACCGGAGCAGGGTTCTCGCATTAGCATAAGAATCCTGCCTGGTAGTTGAGATTTCTGGGTGGGGTGTAAGTGCGGGGCTTCTGTCAGCCCTGCCTTTGATTTGTTTACCTCCAGAGTTGGAAAGTGCATAGTTGCATGAGATGGGAAAAGTGTGGATCGTGCTTCAGATTTCATCCTGACACTTTGAAATGACCAGTGTGTTGGTAATTATTTGCCATTTCCATGGCATTTGGCACCGTAATAGTGATGAGGTCGGACTCTGCATCCTGAAGCCTATGATGCTTTTTGCAGAGAAACCTCTGCTGAGGCGCAGGTAACTTGCTATTTCCCATAGCTGGCACAGGAGCCTTGGAAGATAGGATTGTTTTCAGTATTATTTCACCATTTTTTCACCACTGTTTCAAGAACGGGAGCCCTTTTCAACCGTTAGCGGAAGAATCCTTCTTTGGAGATGAGATATTTTTCTGGGGTGGCAAGTGCAGGGCCTCTGTCAGTCCTGGGTTTGTAGGACTAGCGCCAGACATGAGAAGTGCGCCTTTGTGGGACTGGTGAATAGTGCGGATCCTGTTTCAGTCTAAAGACTGAAACAGGATCCGCACTTTTCACCGTTCCTTTCAGAATCATTTGATTCATCAGCTAGGAATGGAGATTGCTTCTCCAGACCAATCGAAGGCTAGGCCAAAGTAACTCGATCCTTCCAAGAGGTGTGTGGCCCAACTTTTGAAAGAACCGCTAAGTGGAGAACTATTTGGTTTTTTTCCGAAGCACTTTTCACCGTAATTGTCATAAGGTTGGTCTCTGCATCCTTAAGCATACGAGAGTTTTCACAGACGAAACAGGCTGAGGCCCAGTAATCTTGGCATTTCCAATAGTTGGTCCTAGAGACTACCAAGAAAGTGTTTTTTTAAGTATTATTCTGTTGTGGTTCCAGCATTATTTTCAGAACCCGAGCAGGGTTCTCGCATTAGCATAAGAATCCTGCCTGGTAGTTGAGATTTCTGGGTGGGGTGTAGGTGTGGGGCTTCTGTCAGCCCTGCCTTTGATTTGTTTACCTCCAGAGTTGGAAAGTGCATATTTGCGTGAGATGGGAAAAGTGTGGATCGTGCTTCAGATTTCATCCTGACACTTTGAAATGACCAGTGTGTTGGTAATTATTTGCCATTTCCATGGCATTTGGCACCGTAATAGTGATGAGGTCGGACTCTGCATCCTGAAGCCTATGATGCTTTTTGCAGAGAAACCTCTGCTGAGGCCCAGGTAACTTGCTATTTCCCATAGCTGGCACAGGAGCCTTGGAAGATAGGATTGTTTTCAGTATTATTTCACCATTTTTTCACCACTGTTTCAAGAACGGGAGCCCTTTTCAACCGTTAGCGGAAGAATCCTTCTTTGGAGATGAGATATTTTTCTGGGGTGGCAAGTGCAGGGCCTCTGTCAGTCCTGGGTTTGTAGGACTAGCGCCAGACATGAGAAGTGCGCCTTTGTGGGACAGGTGAATAGTGCGGATCCTGTTTCAGTCTAAAGACTGAAACAGGATCCGCACTTTTCACCGTTCCTTTCAGAATCATTTGATTCATCAGCTAGGAATGGAGATTGCTTCTCCAGACCAATCGAAGGCTAGGCCAAAGTAACTCGATCCTTCCAAGAGGTGTGTGGCCCAACTTTTGAAAGAACCGCTAAGTGGAGAACTATTTGGTTTTTTTCCGAAGCACTTTTCACCGTAATTGTCATAAGGTTGGTCTCTGCATCCTTAAGCATACCAGAGTTTTCACAGACGAAACAGGCTGAGGCCCAGTAATCTTGGCATTTCCAATAGTTGGTCCTAGAGACTACCAAGAAAGTGTTCTTTTAAGTATTATTCTGTTGTGGTTTCAGCATTATTTTCAGAACCGGAGCAGGGTTCTCGCATTAGCATAAGAATCCTGCCTGGTAGTTGAGATTTCTGGGTGGGGTGTAGGTGCGGGGCTTCTGTCAGCCCTGCCTTTGATTTGTTTACCTCCAGAGTTGGAAAGTGCATATTTGCGTGAGATGGGAAAAGTGTGGATCGTGCTTCAGATTTCATCCAGACACTTTGAAATGACCAGTGTGTTGGTAATTATTTGCCATTTCCATGGCGTTTGGCACCGTAATAGTCATGAGGTCGGTCTCTGCATCCTGAAGCCTATGATGCTTTTTGGAGAGAAACCTCTGCTGAGGCCCAGGTAACTTGCTATTTCCCATAGCTGGCACAGGAGCCTTGGAAGATAGGATTGTTTTCAGTATTATTTCACCATTTTTTCACCACTGTTTCAAGAACGGGAGCCCTTTTCAACCGTTAGCGGAAGAATCCTTCTTTGGAGATGAGATATTTTTGTGGGGTGGCAAGTGCAGGGCCTCTGTCAGTCCTGGGTTTGTTGGACTAGCGCCAGACATGAGAAGTGCGCCTTTGTGGGACAGGTGAATAGTGCGGATCCTGTTTCAGTCTAAAGACTGAAACAGGATCCGCACTTTTCACTGTTCCTTTCAGAATCATTTGATTCATCAGCTAGGAATGCCGATTGCTTCTCCAGACCAATCGAAGGCTAGGCCAAAGTAACTCGATCTTTCCAAGAGGTGTGTGGCCCAACTTTTGAAAGAACCGCTAAGTGGAGAACTATTTGGTATTTTTCCTAAGCACTTTTCACCGTAATTGTCCTAAGGTTGGTCTCTGCATCCTTAAGCATACCAGAGTTTTCACAGACGAAACAGGCTGAGGCCCATTAATCTTGGCATTTCCAATAGTTGGTCCTAGAGACTACAAAGAAAGTGTTCTTTTAAGTATTATTCTGTTGTGGTTTCAGCATTATTTTCAGAACCGGAGCAGGGTTCTCGCATTAGCATAAGAATCCTGCCTGGTAGTTGAGATTTCTGGGTGGGGTGTAAGTGCGGGGCTTCTGTCAGCCCTGCCTTTGATTTGTTTACCTCCAGAGTTGGAAAGTGCATAGTTGCATGAGATGGGAAAAGTGTGGATCGTGCTTCAGATTTCATCCTGACACTTTGAAATGACCAGTGTGTTGGTAATTATTTGCCATTTCCATGGCGTTTGGCACCGTAATAGTCATGAGGTCGGTCTCTGCATCCTGAAGCCTATGATGCTTTTTGCAGAGAAACCTCTGCTGAGGCCCAGGTAACTTGCTATTTCCCATAGCTGGCACAGGAGCCTTGGAAGATAGGATTGTTTTCAGTATTATTTCACCATTTTTTCACCACTGTTTCAAGAACGGGAGCCCTTTTCAACCGTTAGCGGAAGAATCCTTCTTTGGAGATGAGATATTTTTCTGGGGTGGCAAGTGCAGGGCCTCTGTCAGTCCTGGGTTTGTTGGACTAGCGCCAGACATGAGAAGTGCGCCTTTGTGGGACAGGTGAATAGTGCGGATCCTGTTTCAGTCTAAAGACTGAAACAGGATCCGCACTTTTCACCGTTCCTTTCAGAATCATTTGATTCATCAGCTAGGAATGCCGATTGCTTCTCGAGGCCAATCAAAGGCTAGGCCAAAGTAACTCGATCTTTCCAAGAGGTGTGTGGCCCAACTTTTGAAAGAACCGCTAAGTGGAGAACTATTTGGTATTTTTCCGAAGCACTTTTCACCTTAATTGTCCTAAGGTTGGTCTCTGCATCCTTAAGCATACCAGAGTTTTCACAGACGAAACAGGCTGAGGCCCAGTAATCTTGGCATTTCCAATAGTTGGTCCTAGAGACTACCAAGAAAGTGTTCTTTTAAGTATTATTCTGTTGTGGTTTCAGCATTATTTTCAGAACCGCAGCAGGGTTCTCGCATTAGCATAAGAATCCTGCCTGGTAGTTGAGATTTCTGGGTGGGGTGTAGGTGCGGGGCTTCTGTCAGCTCTGCCTTTGATTTGTTTACCTCCAGAGTTGGAAAGTGCATATTTGCGTGAGATGGGAAAAGTGTGGATCGTGCTTCAGATTTCATCCAGACACTTTGAAATGACCAGTGTGTTGGTAATTATTTGTCATTTCCATGGCGTTTGGCCCCGTAATAGTCATGAGGTCGGTCTCTGCATCCTGAAGCCTATGATGCTTTTTGCAGAGAAACCTCTGCTGAGGCCCAGGTAGCTTGCTATTTCCCATAGCTGGCACAGGAGCCTTGGAAGATAGGATTGTTTTCAGTATTATTTCACCATTTTTTCACCACTGTTTCAAGAACGGGAGCCCTTTTCAACCGGTAGCGGAAGAATCCTTCTTTGGAGATGAGATATTTTTCTGGGGTGGCAAGTGCAGGGCCTCTGTCAGTCCTGGGTTTGTTGGACTAGCGCCAGACATGAGAAGTGCGCCTTTGTGGGACAGGTGAATAGTGCGGATCCTGTTTCAGTCTAAAGACTGAAACAGGATCCGCACTTTTCACCGTTCCTTTCAGAATCATTGGATTCATCAGCTAGGAATGCCGATTGCTTCTCCAGACCAATCGAAGGCTAGGCCAAAGTAACTCGATCTTTCCAAGAGGTGTGTGGCCCAACTTTTGAAAGAACCGCTAAGTGGAGAACTATTTGGTATTTTTCCGAAGCACTTTTCACCGTAATTGTCCTAAGGTTGGTCTCTGCATCCTTAAGCATACCAGAGTTTTCACAGACGAAACAGGCTGAGGCCCATTAATCTTGGCATTAACAATAGTTGGTCCTAGAGACTACCAAGAAAGTGTTCTTTTAAGTATTATTCTGTTGTGGTTTCAGCATTATTTTCAGAACCGGAGCAGGGTTCTCGCATTAGCATAAGAATCCTGCCTGGTAGTTGAGATTTCTGGGTGGGGTGTAAGTGCGGGGCTTCTGTCAGCCCTGCCTTTGATTTGTTTACCTCCAGAGTTGGAAAGTGCATAGTTGCATGAGATGGGAAAAGTGTGGATCGTGCTTCAGATTTCATCCTGACACTTTGAAATGACCAGTGTGTTGGTAATTATTTGCCATTTCCATGGCATTTGGCACCGTAATAGTGATGAGGTCGGACTCTGCATCCTGAAGCCTATGATGCTTTTTGCAGAGAAACCTCTGCTGAGGCGCAGGTAACTTGCTATTTCCCATAGCTGGCACAGGAGCCTTGGAAGATAGGATTGTTTTCAGTATTATTTCACCATTTTTTCACCACTGTTTCAAGAACGGGAGCCCTTTTCAACCGTTAGCGGAAGAATCCTTCTTTGGAGATGAGATATTTTTCTGGGGTGGCAAGTGCAGGGCCTCTGTCAGTCCTGGGTTTGTAGGACTAGCGCCAGACATGAGAAGTGCGCCTTTGTGGGACTGGTGAATAGTGCGGATCCTGTTTCAGTCTAAAGACTGAAACAGGATCCGCACTTTTCACCGTTCCTTTCAGAATCATTTGATTCATCAGCTAGGAATGGAGATTGCTTCTCCAGACCAATCGAAGGCTAGGCCAAAGTAACTCGATCCTTCCAAGAGGTGTGTGGCCCAACTTTTGAAAGAACCGCTAAGTGGAGAACTATTTGGTTTTTTTCCGAAGCACTTTTCACCGTAATTGTCATAAGGTTGGTCTCTGCATCCTTAAGCATACGAGAGTTTTCACAGACGAAACAGGCTGAGGCCCAGTAATCTTGGCATTTCCAATAGTTGGTCCTAGAGACTACCAAGAAAGTGTTTTTTTAAGTATTATTCTGTTGTGGTTCCAGCATTATTTTCAGAACCCGAGCAGGGTTCTCGCATTAGCATAAGAATCCTGCCTGGTAGTTGAGATTTCTGGGTGGGGTGTAGGTGTGGGGCTTCTGTCAGCCCTGCCTTTGATTTGTTTACCTCCAGAGTTGGAAAGTGCATATTTGCGTGAGATGGGAAAAGTGTGGATCGTGCTTCAGATTTCATCCAGACACTTTGAAATGACCAGTGTATTGGTAATTATTTGCCATTTCCATGGCGTTTGGCCCCGTAATAGTCATGAGGTCGGTCTCTGCATCCTGAAGCCTATGATGCTTTTTGGAGAGAAACCTCTGCTGAGGCCCAGGTAACTTGCTATTTCCCATAGCTGGCACAGGAGCCTTGGAAGATAGGATTGTTTTCAGTATTATTTCACCATTTTTTCACCACTGTTTCAAGAACGGGAGCCCTTTTCAACCGTTAGCGGAAGAATCCTTCTTTGGAGATGAGATATTTTCCTGGGGTGGCAAGTGCAGGGCCTCTGTGAGTACTGGGTTTGTTGGACTAGCGCCAGACATGAGAAGTGCGCCTTTGTGGGACAGGTGAATAGTGCGGATCCTGTTTCAGTCTAAAGACTGAAACAGGATCCGCACTTTTCACCGTTCCTTTCAGAATCATTTGATTCATCAGCTAGGAATGGAGATTGCTTCTCCAGACCAATCGAAGGCTAGGCCAAAGTAACTCGATCCTTCCAAGAGGTGTGTGGCCCAACTTTTGAAAGAACCGCTAAGTGGAGAACTATTTGGTTTTTTTCCGAAGCACTTTTCACCGTAATTGTCATAAGGTTGGTCTCTGCATCCTTAAGCATACCAGAGTTTTCACAGACGAAACAGGCTGAGGCCCAGTAATCTTGGCATTTCCAATAGTTGGTCCTAGAGACTACCAAGAAAGTGTTCTTTTAAGTATTATTCTGTTGTGGTTTCAGCATTATTTTCAGAACCGGAGCAGGGTTCTCGCATTAGCATAAGAATCCTGCCTGGTAGTTGAGATTTCTGGGTGGGGTGTAAGTGCGGGGCTTCTGTCAGCCCTGCCTTTGATTTGTTTACCTCCAGAGTTGGAAAGTGCATATTTGCGTGAGATGGGAAAAGTGTGGATCGTGCTTCAGATTTCATCCAGACACTTTGAAATGACCAGTGTGTTGGTAATTATTTGCCATTTCCATGGCGTTTGGCCCCGTAATAGTCATGAGGTCGGTCTCTGCATCCTGAAGCCTATGATGCTTTTTGCAGAGAAACCTCTGCTGAGGCCCAGGTAACTTGCTATTTCCCATAGCTGGCACAGGAGCCTTGGAAGATAGGATTGTTTTCAGTATTATTTCACCATTTTTTCACCACTGTTTCAAGAACGGGAGCCCTTTTCAACCGTTAGCGGAAGAATCCTTCTTTGGAGATGAGATATTTTTGTGGGGTGGCAAGTGCAGGGCCTCTGTCAGTCCTGGGTTTGTTGGACTAGCGCCAGACATGAGAAGTGCGCCTTTGTGGGACAGGTGAATAGTGCGGATCCTGTTTCAGTCTAAAGACTGAAACAGGATCCGCACTTTTCACCGTTCCTTTCAGAATCATTTGATTCATCAGCTAGGAATGGCGATTGCTTCTCCAGACCAATCGAAGGCTAGGCCAAAGTAACTCGATCTTTCCAAGAGGTGTGTGGCCCAACTTTTGAAAGAACCGCTAAGTGGAGAACTATTTGGTATTTTTCCGAAGCACTTTTCACCGTAATTGTCCTAAGGTTGGTCTCTGCATCCTTAAGCATACCAGAGTTTTCACAGACGAAACAGGCTGAGGCCCATTAATCTTGGCATTTCCAATAGTTGGTCCTAGAGACTACCAAGAAAGTGTTCTTTTAAGTATTATTCTGTTGTGGTTTCAGCATTATTTTCAGAACCGGAGCAGGGTTCTCGCATTAGCATAAGAATCCTGCCTGGTAGTTGAGATTTCTGGGTGGGGTGTAGGTGCGGGGCTTCTGTCAGCCCTGCCTTTGATTTGTTTACCTCCAGAGTTGGAAAGTGCATATTTGCGTGAGATGGGAAAAGTGTGGATCGTGCTTCAGATTTCATCCAGACACTTTGAAATGACCAGTGTGTTGGTAATTATTTGCCATTTCCATGGCGTTTGGCCCCGTAATAGTCATGAGGTCGTTCTCTGCATCCTGAAGCCTATGATGCTTTTTGCAGAGAAACCTCTGCTGAGGCCCAGGTAACTTGCTATTTCCCATAGCTGGCACAGGAGCCTTGGAAGATAGGATTGTTTTCAGTATTATTTCACCATTTTTTCACCACTGTTTCAAGAACGGGAGCCCTTTTCAACCGTTAGCGGAAGAATCCTTCTTTGGAGATGAGATATTTTTCTGGGGTGGCAAGTGCAGGGCCTCTGTCAGTCCTGGGTTTGTTGGACTAGCGCCAGACATGAGAAGTGCGCCTTTGTGGGACAGGTGAATAGTGCGGATCCTGTTTCAGTCTAAAGACTGAAACAGGATCCGCACTTTTCACCGTTCCTTTCAGAATCATTTGATTCATCAGCTAGGAATGCCGATTGCTTCTCGAGGCCAATCAAAGGCTAGGCCAAAGTAACTCGATCTTTCCAAGGGGTGTGTGGCCCAACTTTTGAAAGAACCGCTAAGTGGAGAACTATTTGGTATTTTTCCGAAGCACTTTTCACCGAAATTGTCCTAAGGTTGGTCTCTGCATCCTTAAGCATACCAGAGTTTTCACAGAAGAAACAGGCTGAGGCCAATTAACCTTGGCATTTCCAATAGTTGGTCCTAGAGACTACCAAGAAAGTGGTCTTTTAAGTATTATTCTGTTGTGGTTTCAGCATTATTTTCAGAACCGGAGCAGGGTTCTCGCATTAGCATAAGAATCCTGCCTGGTAGTTGAGATTTCTGGGTGGGGTGTAAGTGCGGGGCTTCTGTCAGCCCTGCCTTTGATTTGTTTACCTCCAGAGTTGGAAAGTGCATAGTTGCATGAGATGGGAAAAGTGTGGATCGTGCTTCAGATTTCATCCTGACACTTTGAAATGACCAGTGTGTTGGTAATTATTTGCCATTTCCATGGCATTTGGCACCGTAATAGTGATGAGGTCGGACTCTGCATCCTGAAGCCTATGATGCTTTTTGCAGAGAAACCTCTGCTGAGGCCCAGGTAACTTGCTATTTCCCATAGCTGGCACAGGAGCCTTGGAAGATAGGATTGTTTTCAGTATTATTTCACCATTTTTTCACCACTGTTTCAAGAACGGGAGCCCTTTTCAACCGTTAGCGGAAGAATCCTTCTTTGGAGATGAGATATTTTTCTGGGGTGGCAAGTGCAGGGCCTCTGTCAGTCCTGGGTTTGTAGGACTAGCGCCAGACATGAGAAGTGCGCCTTTGTGGGACAGGTGAATAGTGCGGATCCTGTTTCAGTCTAAAGACTGAAACAGGATCCGCACTTTTCACCGTTCCTTTCAGAATCATTTGATTCATCAGCTAGGAATGGAGATTGCTTCTCCAGACCAATCGAAGGCTAGGCCAAAGTAACTCGATCCTTCCAAGAGGTGTGTGGCCCAACTTTTGAAAGAACTGCTAAGTGGAGAACTGTTTGGTTTTTTTCCGAAGCACTTTTCACCGTAATTGTCATAAGGTTGGTCTCTGCATCCTTAAGCATACGAGAGTTTTCACAGACGAAACAGGCTGAGGCCCAGTAATCTTGGCATTTCCAACAGTTGGTCCTAGAGACTACCAAGAAAGTGTTTTTTTAAGTATTATTCTGTTGTGGTTTCAGCATTATTTTCAGAACCCGAGCAGGGTTCTCGCATTAGCATAAGAATCCTGCCTGGTAGTTGAGATTTCTGGGTGGGGTGTAGGTGCGGGGCTTCTGTCAGCCCTGCCTTTGATTTGTTTACCTCCAGAGTTGGAAAGTGCATATTTGCGTGAGATGGGAAAAGTGTGGATCGTGCTTCAGATTTCATCCAGACACTTTGAAATGACCAGTGTGTTGGTAATTATTTGCCATTTCCATGGCGTTTGGCCCCGTAATAGTCATGAGGTCGGTCTCTGCATCCTGAAGCCTATGATGCTTTTTGCAGAGAAACCTCTGCTGAGGCCCAGGTAACTTGCTATTTCCCATAGCTGGCACAGGAGCCTTGGAAGATAGGATTGTTTTCAGTATTATTTCACCATTTTTTCACCACTGTTTCAAGAACGGGAGCCCTTTTCAACCGTTAGCGGAAGAATCCTTCTTTGGAGATGAGATATTTTCCTGGGGTGGCAAGTGCAGGGCCTCTGTGAGTACTGGGTTTGTTGGACTAGCGCCAGACATGAGAAGTGCGCCTTTGTGGGACAGGTGAATAGTGCGGATCCTGTTTCAGTCTAAAGACTGAAACAGGATCCGCACTTTTCACCGTTCCTTTCAGAATCATTGGATTCATCAGCTAGGAATGCCGATTGCTTCTCCAGACCAATCGAAGGCTAGGCCAAAGTAACTCGATCTTTCCAAGAGGTGTGTGGCCCAACTTTTGAAAGAACCGCTAAGTGGAGAACTATTTGGTATTTTACCTAAGCACGTTTCACCGAAATTGTCCTAAGGTTGGTCTCTGCATCCTTAAGCATACCAGAGTTTTCACAGACGAAACAGGCTGAGGCCCATTAACCTTGGCATTTCCAATAGTTGGTCCTAGAGACTACCAAGAAAGTGTTCTTTTAAGTATTATTCTGTTGTGGTTTCAGCATTATTTTCAGAACCGGAGCAGGGTTCTCGCATTAGCATAAGAATCCTGCCTGGTAGTTGAGATTTCTGGGTGGGGTGTAAGTGCGGGGCTTCTGTCAGCCCTGCCTTTGATTTGTTTACCTCCAGAGTTGGAAAGTGCATAGTTGCATGAGATGGGAAAAGTGTGGATCGTGCTTCAGATTTCATCCTGACACTTTGAAATGACCAGTGTGTTGGTAATTATTTGCCATTTCCATGGCATTTGGCACCGTAATAATGATGAGGTCGGACTCTGCATCCTGAAGCCTATGATGCTTTTTGCAGAGAAACCTCTGCTGAGGCCCAGGTAACTTGCTATTTCCCATAGCTGGCACAGGAGCCTTGGAAGATAGGATTGTTTTCAGTATTATTTCACCATTTTTTCACCACTGTTTCAAGAACGGGAGCCCTTTTCAACCGTTAGCGGAAGAATCCTTCTTTGGAGATGAGATATTTTTCTGGGGTGGCAAGTGCAGGGCCTCTGTCAGTCCTGGGTTTGTAGGACTAGCGCCAGACATGAGAAGTGCGCCTTTGTGGGACAGGTGAATAGTGCGGATCCTGTTTCAGTCTAAAGACTGAAACAGGATCCGCACTTTTCACCGTTCCTTTCAGAATCATTTGATTCATCAGCTAGGAATGGAGATTGCTTCTCCAGACCAATCGAAGGCTAGGCCAAAGTAACTCGATCCTTCCAAGAGGTGTGTGGCCCAACTTTTGAAAGAACCGCTAAGTGGAGAACTATTTGGTTTTTTTCCGAAGCACTTTTCACCGTAATTGTCATAAGGTTGGTCTCTGCATCCTTAAGCATACCAGAGTTTTCACAGACGAAACAGGCTGAGGCCCAGTAATCTTGGCATTTCCAATAGTTGGTCCTAGAGACTACCAAGAAAGTGTTCTTTTAAGTATTATTCTGTTGTGGTTTCAGCATTATTTTCAGAACCGGAGCAGGGTTCTCGCATTAGCATAAGAATCCTGCCTGGTAGTTGAGATTTCTGGGTGGGGTGTAGGTGCGGGGCTTCTGTCAGCCCTGCCTTTGATTTGTTTACCTCCAGAGTTGGAAAGTGCATATTTGCGTGAGATGGGAAAAGTGTGGATCGTGCTTCAGATTTCATCCAGACACTTTGAAATGACCAGTGTGTTGGTAATTATTTGCCATTTCCATGGCGTTTGGCCCCGTAATAGTCATGAGGTCGGTCTCTGCATCCTGAAGCCTATGATGCTTTTTGCAGAGAAACCTCTGCTGAGGCCCAGGTAACTTGCTATTTCCCATAGCTGGCACAGGAGCCTTGGAAGATAGGATTGTTTTCAGTATTATTTCACCATTTTTTCACCACTGTTTCAAGAACGGGAGCCCTTTTCAACCGTTAGCGGAAGAATCCTTCTTTGGAGATGAGATATTTTTCTGGGGTGGCAAGTGCAGGGCCTCTGTCAGTCCTGGGTTTGTTGGACTAGCGCCAGACATGAGAAGTGCGCCTTTGTGGGACAGGTGAATAGTGCGGATCCTGTTTCAGTCTAAAGACTGAAACAGGATCCGCACTTTTCACCGTTCCTTTCAGAATCATTGGATTCATCAGCTAGGAATGCCGATTGCTTCTCCAGACCAATCGAAGGCTAGGCCAAAGTAACTCGATCTTTCCAAGAGGTGTGTGGCCCAACTTTTGAAAGAACCGCTAAGTGGAGAACTATTTGGTATTTTACCTAAGCACGTTTCACCGAAATTGTCCTAAGGTTGGTCTCTGCATCCTTAAGCATACCAGAGTTTTCACAGACGAAACAGGCTGAGGCCCATTAACCTTGGCATTTCCAATAGTTGGTCCTAGAGACTACCAAGAAAGTGTTCTTTTAAGTATTATTCTGTTGTGGTTTCAGCATTATTTTCAGAACCGGAGCAGGGTTCTCGCATTAGCATAAGAATCCTGCCTGGTAGTTGAGATTTCTGGGTGGGGTGTAAGTGCGGGGCTTCTGTCAGCCCTGCCTTTGATTTGTTTACCTCCAGAGTTGGAAAGTGCATAGTTGCATGAGATGGGAAAAGTGTGGATCGTGCTTCAGATTTCATCCTGACACTTTGAAATGACCAGTGTGTTGGTAATTATTTGCCATTTCCATGGCATTTGGCACCGTAATAGTGATGAGGTCGGACTCTGCATCCTGAAGCCTATGATGCTTTTTGCAGAGAAACCTCTGCTGAGGCCCAGGTAACTTGCTATTTCCCATAGCTGGCACAGGAGCCTTGGAAGATAGGATTGTTTTCAGTATTATTTCACCATTTTTTCACCACTGTTTCAAGAACGGGAGCCCTTTTCAACCGTTAGCGGAAGAATCCTTCTTTGGAGATGAGATATTTTTCTGGGGTGCCAAGTGCAGGGCCTCTGTCAGTCCTGGGTTTGTAGGACTAGCGCCAGACATGAGAAGTGCGCCTTTGTGGGACAGGTGAATAGTGCGGATCCTGTTTCAGTCTAAAGACTGAAACAGGATCCGCACTTTTCACCGTTCCTTTCAGAATCATTTGATTCATCAGCTAGGAATGGAGATTGCTTCTCCAGACCAATCGAAGGCTAGGCCAAAGTAACTGGATCCTTCCAAGAGGTGTGTGGCCCAACTTTTGAAAGAACTGCTAAGTGGAGAACTATTTGGTTTTTTTCCGAAGCACTTTTCACCGTAATTGTCATAAGGTTGGTCTCTGCATCCTTAAGCATACGAGAGTTTTCACAGACGAAACAGGCTGAGGCCCAGTAATCTTGGCATTTCCAATAGTTGGTCCTAGAGACTACCAAGAAAGTGTTTTTTTAAGTATTATTCTGTTGTGGTTTCAGCATTATTTTCAGAACCCGAGCAGGGTTCTCGCATTAGCATAAGAATCCTGCCTGGTAGTTGAGATTTCTGGGTGGGGTGTAGGTGCGGGGCTTCTGTCAGCCCTGCCTTTGATTTGTTTACCTCCAGAGTTGGAAAGTGCATATTTGCGTGAGATGGGAAAAGTGTGGATCGTGCTTCAGATTTCATCCAGACACTTTGAAATGACCAGTGTGTTGGTAATTATTTGCCATTTCCATGGCGTTTGGCCCCGTAATAGTCATGAGGTCGGTCTCTGCATCCTGAAGCCTATGATGCTTTTTGCAGAGAAACCTCTGCTGAGGCCCAGGTAACTTGCTATTTCCCATAGCTGGCACAGGAGCCTTGGAAGATAGGATTGTTTTCAGTATTATTTCACCATTTTATCACCACTGTTTCAAGAACGGGAGCCCTTTTCAACCGGTAGCAGAAGAATCCTTCTTTGGAGATGAGATATTTTTCTGGGGTGGCAAGTGCAGGGCCTCTGTCAGTCCTGGGTTTGTTGGACTAGCGCCAGACATGAGAAGTGCGCCTTTGTGGGACAGGTGAATAGTGCGGATCCTGTTTCAGTCTAAAGACTGAAACAGGATCCGCACTTTTCACCGTTCCTTTCAGAATCATTTGATTCATCAGCTAGGAATGCCGATTGCTTCTCCAGACCAATCGAAGGCTAGGCCAAAGTAACTCGATCTTTCCAAGAGGTGTGTGGCCCAACTTTTGAAAGAACCGCTAAGTGGAGAACTATTTGGTATTTTTCCTAAGCACTTTTCACCGTAATTGTCCTAAGGTTGGTCTCTGCATCCTTAAGCATACGAGAGTTTTCACAGACGAAACATGCTGAGGCCCAGTAAACTTGGCATTTCCAATAGTTGGTCCTAGAGACTACCAAGAAAGTGTTTTTTTAAGTATTATTCTGTTGTGGTTTCAGCATTATTTTCAGAACCCGAGCAGGGTTCTCGCATTAGCATAAGAATCCTGCCTGGTAGTTGAGATTTCTGGGTGGGGTGTAGGTGCGGGGCTTCTGTCAGCCCTGCCTTTGATTTGTTTACCTCCAGAGTTGGAAAGTGCATATTTGCGTGAGATGGGAAAAGTGTGGATCGTGCTTCAGATTTCATCCAGACACTTTGATATGACCAGTGTGTTGGTAATTATTTCCCATTTCCATGGCGTTTGCCCCGTAATAGTCATGAGGTCGGTCTCTGCATCCTGAAGCCTATGATGCTTTTTGCAGAGAAACCTCTGCTGAGGCCCAGGTAACTTGCTATTTCCCATAGCTGGCACAGGAGCCTTGGAAGATAGGATTGTTTTCAGTATTATTTCACCATTTTTTCACCACTGTTTCAAGAACGGGAGCCCTTTTCAACCGTTAGCGGAAGAATCCTTCTTTGGAGATGAGATATTTTTCTGGGGTGGCAAGTGCAGGGCCTCTGTGAGTACTGGGTTTGTTGGACTAGCGCCAGACATGAGAAGTGCGCCTTTGTGGGACAGGTGAATAGTGCGGATCCTGTTTCAGTCTAAAGACTGAAACAGGATCCGCACTTTTCACCGTTCCTTTCAGAATCATTGGATTCATCAGCTAGGAATGCCGATTGCTTCTCCAGACCAATCGAAGGCTAGGCCAAAGTAACTCGATCTTTCCAAGAGGTGTGTGGCCCAACTTTTGAAAGAACCGCTAAGTGGAGAATTATTTGGTTTTTTTCCGAAGCACTTTTCACCGTAATTGTCATAAGGTTGGTCTCTGCATCCTTAAGCATACGAGAGTTTTCACAGACGAAACAGGCTGAGGCCCATTAATCTTGGCATTTCCAATAGTTGGTCCTAGAGACTACCAAGAAAGTGTTCTTTTAAGTATTATTCTGTTATGGTTTCAGCACTATTTCCAGAACCGGAGCAGGGTTCTCGCATTAGCAAAAGAATCCTGCCTGGTAGTTGTGATTTCTGGGTGGGGTGTAGGTGCGGGGCTTCTGTCAGCCCTGCCTTTGATTTGTTTACCTCCAGAGTTGGAAAGTGCATATTTGCGTGAGATGGGAAAAGTGTGGATCGTGCTTCAGATTTCATCCAGACACTTTGAAATGACCAGTGTGTTGGTAATTATTTCCCATTTCCATGGCGTTTGCCCCGTAATAGTCATGAGGTCGGTCTCTGCATCCTGAAGCCTATGATGCTTTTTGCAGAGAAACCTCTGCTGAGGCCCAGGTAACTTGCTATTTCCCATAGCTGGCACAGGAGCCTTGGAAGATAGGATTGTTTTCAGTATTATTTCACCATTTTATCACCACTGTTTCAAGAACGGGAGCCCTTTTCAACCGGTAGCAGAAGAATCCTTCTTTGGAGATGAGATATTTTTCTGGGGTGGCAAGTGCAGGGCCTCTGTCAGTCCTGGGTTTGTTGGACTAGCGCCAGACATGAGAAGTGCGCCTTTGTGGGACAGGTGAATAGTGCGGATCCTGTTTCAGTCTAAAGACTGAAACAGGATCCGCACTTTTCACCGTTCCTTTCAGAATCATTTGATTCATCAGCTAGGAATGCCGATTGCTTCTCCAGACCAATCGAAGGCTAGGCCAAAGTAACTCGATCTTTCCAAGAGGTGTGTGGCCCAACTTTTGAAAGAACCGCTAAGTGGAGAACTATTTGGTATTTTTCCTAAGCACTTTTCACCGTAATTGTCCTAAGGTTGGTCTCTGCATCCTTAAGCATACGAGAGTTTTCACAGACGAAACATGCTGAGGCCCAGTAAACTTGGCATTTCCAATAGTTGGTCCTAGAGACTACCAAGAAAGTGTTTTTTTAAGTATTATTCTGTTGTGGTTTCAGCATTATTTTCAGAACCCGAGCAGGGTTCTCGCATTAGCATAAGAATCCTGCCTGGTAGTTGAGATTTCTGGGTGGGGTGTAGGTGCGGGGCTTCTGTCAGCCCTGCCTTTGATTTGTTTACCTCCAGAGTTGGAAAGTGCATATTTGCGTGAGATGGGAAAAGTGTGGATCGTGCTTCAGATTTCATCCAGACACTTTGATATGACCAGTGTGTTGGTAATTATTTCCCATTTCCATGGCGTTTGCCCCGTAATAGTCATGAGGTCGGTCTCTGCATCCTGAAGCCTATGATGCTTTTTGCAGAGAAACCTCTGCTGAGGCCCAGGTAACTTGCTATTTCCCATAGCTGGCACAGGAGCCTTGGAAGATAGGATTGTTTTCAGTATTATTTCACCATTTTTTCACCACTGTTTCAAGAACGGGAGCCCTTTTCAACCGTTAGCGGAAGAATCCTTCTTTGGAGATGAGATATTTTTCTGGGGTGGCAAGTGCAGGGCCTCTGTGAGTACTGGGTTTGTTGGACTAGCGCCAGACATGAGAAGTGCGCCTTTGTGGGACAGGTGAATAGTGCGGATCCTGTTTCAGTCTAAAGACTGAAACAGGATCCGCACTTTTCACCGTTCCTTTCAGAATCATTGGATTCATCAGCTAGGAATGCCGATTGCTTCTCCAGACCAATCGAAGGCTAGGCCAAAGTAACTCGATCTTTCCAAGAGGTGTGTGGCCCAACTTTTGAAAGAACCGCTAAGTGGAGTACTATTTGGTATTTTTCCTAAGCACTTTTCACCGTAATTGTCCTAAGGTTGGTCTCTGCATCCTTAAGCATACCAGAGTTTTCACAGACGAAACAGGCTGAGGCCCATTAATCTTGGCATTTCCAATAGTTGGTCCTAGAGACTACAAAGAAAGTGTTCTTTTAAGTATTATTCTGTTGTGGTTTCAGCATTATTTTCAGAACCGGAGCAGGGTTCTCGCATTAGCATAAGAATCCTGCCTGGTAGTTGAGATTTCTGGGTGGGGTGTAAGTGCGGGGCTTCTGTCAGCCCTGCCTTTGATTTGTTTACCTCCAGAGTTGGAAAGTGCATAGTTGCATGAGATGGGAAAACTGTGGATCGTGCTTCAGATTTCATCCTGACACTTTGAAATGACCAGTGTGTTGGTAATTATTTGCCATTTCCATGGCATTTGGCACCGTAATAGTGATGAGGTCGGACTCTGCATCCTGAAGCCTATGATGCTTTTTGCAGAGAAACCTCTGCTGAGGCCCAGGTAACTTGCTATTTCCCATAGCTGGGCACAGGAGCCTTGGAAGATAGGATTGTTTTCAGTATTATTTCACCATTTTTTCACCACTGTTTCAAGAACGGGAGCCCTTTTCAACCGTTAGCGGAAGAATCCTTCTTTGGAGATGAGATATTTTTCTGGGGTGGCAAGTGCAGGGCCTCTGTCAGTCCTGGGTTTGTAGGACTAGCGCCAGACATGAGAAGTGCGCCTTTGTGGGACAGGTGAATAGTGCGGATCCTGTTTCAGTCTAAAGACTGAAACAGGATCCGCACTTTTCACCGTTCCTTTCAGAATCATTTGATTCATCAGCTAGGAATGCCGATTGCTTCTCCAGACTAATCGAAGGCTAGGCCAAAGTAACTCGATCTTTCCAAGAGGTGTGTGGCCCAACTTTTGAAAGAACCGCTAAGTGGAGTACTATTTGGTATTTTTCCTAAGCACTTTTCACCGTAATTGTCCTAAGGTTGGTCTCTGCATCCTTAAGCATACCAGAGTTTTCACAGACGAAACAGGCTGAGGCCCATTAATCTTGGCATTTCCAATAGTTGGTCCTAGAGACTACCAATAATGTGTTCTTTTAAGTATTATTCTGTTGTGGTTTCAGCACTATTTTCAGAACCAGAGCAGGGTTCTCGCATTAGCATAAGAATCCTGCCTGGTAGTTGAGATTTCTGGGTGGGGTGTAGGTGCGGGGCTTCTGTCAGCCCTGCCTTTGATTTGTTTACCTCCAGAGTTGGAAAGTGCATATTTGCGTGAGATGGGAAAAGTGTGGATCGTGCTTCAGATTTCATCCAGACACTTTGAAATGACCAGTGTGTTGGTAATTATTTGCCATTTCCATGGCGTTTGGCCCCGTAATAGTCATGAGGTCGGTCTCTGCATCCTGAAGCCTATGATGCTTTTTGCAGAGAAACCTCTGCTGAGGCCCAGGTAACTTGCTATTTCCCATAGCTGGCACAGGAGCCTTGGAAGATAGGATTGTTTTCAGTATTATTTCACCGTTTTTTCACCACTGTTTCAAGAACGGGAGCCCTTTTCAACCGGTAGCGGAAGAATCCTTCTTTGGAGATGAGATATTTTTCTGGGGTGGCAAGTGCAGGGCCTCTGTCAGTCCTGGGTTTGTTGGACTAGCGCCAGACATGAGAAGTGCGCCTTTGTGGGACAGGTGAATAGTGCGGATCCTGTTTCAGTCTAAAGACTGAAACAGGATCCGCACTTTTCACCGTTCCTTTCAGAATCATTTGATTCATCAGCTAGGAATGCCGATTGCTTCTCCAGACCAATCAAAGGCTAGGCCAAAGTAACTCGATCTTTCCAAGAGGTGTGTGGCCCAACTTTTGAAAGAACCGCTAAGTGGAGAACTATTTGGTATTTTTCCTAAGCACTTTTCACCGTAATTGTCCTAAGGTTGGTCTCTGCATCCTTAAGCATACCAGAGTTTTCACAGACGAAACAGGCTGAGGCCCATTAATCTTGGCATTTCCAATAGTTGGTCCTAGAGTCTACCAAGAAAGTGTTCTTTTAAGTATTATTCTGTTATGGTTTCAGCACTATTTCCAGAACCGGAGCAGGGTTCTCGCATTAGCAAAAGAATCCTGCCTGGTAGTTGAGATTTCTGGGTGGGGTGTAGGTGCGGGGCTTCTGTCAGCCCTGCCTTTGATTTGTTTACCTCCAGAGTTGGAAAGTGCATATTTGCGTGAGATGGGAAAAGTGTGGATCGTGCTTCAGATTTCATCCAGACACTTTGAAATGACCAGTGTGTTGGTAATTATTTGCCATTTCCATGGCGTTTGGCCCCGTAATAGTCATGAGGTCGGTCTCTGCATCCTGAAGCCTATGAAGCTTTTTGCAGAGAAACCTCTGCTGAGGCCCAGGTAACTAGCTAATTCCCATGGGTGGCACAGGAGCCTTGTAAGATAGGATTGTTTTCAGTATTATTTCACCATTTTTTCACCACTGTTTCAAGAACGAGAGCCCTTTTCAACCGGTAGCGGAAGAATCCTTCTTTGGAGATGAGATATTTTTCTGGGGTGGCAAGTGCAGGGCCTCTGTCAGTCCTGGGTTTGTAGGACTAGCGCCAGACATGAGAAGTGCGCCTTTGTGGGACAGGTGAATAGTGCGGATCCTGTTTCAGTCTAAAGACTGAAACAGGATCCGCACTTTTCACCGTTCCTTTCAGAATCATTTGATTCATCAGCTAGGAATGCCGATTGCTTCTCCAGACCAATCAAAGGCTAGGCCAAAGTAACTCGATCTTTCCAAGAGGTGTGTGGCCCAACTTTTGAAAGAACTGCTAAGTGGAGAACTATTTGGTATTTTTCCTAAGCACTTTTCACCGTAATTGTCCTAAGGTTGGTCTCTGCATCCTTAAGCATACCAGAGTTTTCACAGACGAAACAGGCTGAGGCCCATTAATCTTGGCATTTCCAATAGTTGGTCCTAGAGACTACCAAGAAAGTGTTCTTTTAAGTATTATTCTGTTGTGGTTTCAGCATTATTTTCAGAACCGGAGCAGGGTTCTCGCATTAGCATAAGAATCCTGCCTGGTAGTTGAGATTTCTGGGTGGGGTGTAAGTGCGGGGCTTCTGTCAGCCCTGCCTTTGATTTGTTTACCTCCAGAGTTGGAAAGTGCATAGTTGCGTGAGATGGGAAAAGTGTGGATCGTGCTTCAGATTTCATCCTGACACTTTGAAATGACCAGTGTGTTGGTAATTATTTGCCATTTCCATGGCATTTGGCACCGTAATAGTGATGAGGTCGGACTCTGCATCCTGAAGCCTATGATGCTTTTTGCAGAGAAACCTCTGCTGAGGCCCAGGTAACTTGCTATTTCCCATAGCTGGCACAGGAGCCTTGGAAGATAGGATTGTTTTCAGTATTATTTCACCATTTTTTCACCACTGTTTCAAGAACGGGAGCCCTTTTCAACCGTTAGCGGAAGAATCCTTCTTTGGAGATGAGATATTTTTCTGGGGTGGCAAGTGCAGGGCCTCTGTCAGTCCTGGGTTTGTTGGACTAGCGCCAGACATGAGAAGTGCGCCTTTGTGGGACAGGTGAATAGTGCGGATCCTGTTTCAGTCTAAAGACTGAAACAGGATCCGCACTTTTCACCGTTCCTTTCAGAATCATTTGATTCATCAGCTAGGAATGCCGATTGCTTCTCCAGACCAATCAAAGGCTAGGCCAAAGTAACTCGATCTTTCCAAGAGGTGTGTGGCCCAACTTTTGAAAGAACCGCTAAGTGGAGAACTATTTGGTATTTTTCCTAAGCACTTTTCACCGTAATTGTCCTAAGGTTGGTCTCTGCATCCTTAAGCATACCAGAGTTTTCACAGACGAAACAGGCTGAGGCCCATTAATCTTGGCATTTCCAATAGTTGGTCCTAGAGACTACCAAGAAAGTGTTTTTTTAAGTATTATTCTGTTGTGGTTTCAGCATTATTTTCAGAACCCGAGCAAGGTTCTCGCATTAGCATAAGAATCCTGCCTGGTAGTTGAGATTTCTGGGTGGGGTGTAGGTGCGGGGCTTCTGTCAGCCCTGCCTTTGATTTGTTTACCTCCAGAGTTGGAAAGTGCATATTTGCGTGAGATGGGAAAAGTGTGGATCGTGCTTCAGATTTCATCCAGACACTTTGAAATGACCAGTGTGTTGGTAATTATTTGCCATTTCCATGGCGTTTGGCCCCGTAATAGTCATGAGGTCGGTCTCTGCATCCTGAAGCCTATGATGCTTTTTGCAGAGAAACCTCTGCTGAGGCCCAGGTAACTTGCTATTTCCCATAGCTGGCACAGGAGCCTTGGAAGATAGGATTGTTTTCAGTATTATTTCACCGTTTTTTCACCACTGTTTCAAGAACGGGAGCCCTTTTCAACCGGTAGCGGAAGAATCCTTCTTTGGAGATGAGATATTTTTCTGGGGTGGCAAGTGCAGGGCCTCTGTCAGTCCTGGGTTTGTTGGACTAGCGCCAGACATGAGAAGTGCGCCTTTGTGGGACAGGTGAATAGTGCGGATCCTGTTTCAGTCTAAAGACTGAAACAGGATCCGCACTTTTCACCGTTCCTTTCAGAATCATTTGATTCATCAGCTAGGAATGCCGATTGCTTCTCCAGACCAATCGAAGGCTAGGCCAAAGTAACTCGATCTTTCCAAGAGGTGTGTGGCACAACTTTTGAAAGAACCGCTAAGTGGAGAACTATTTGGTATTTTTCCTAAGCACTTTTCACCGTAATTGTCCTAAGGTTGGTCTCTGCATCCTTAAGCATACCAGAGTTTTCACAGACGAAACAGGCTGAAGCCCATTAATCTTGGCATTTCCAATAGTTGGTCCTAGAGACTACCAAGAAAGTGTTCTTTTAAGTATTATTCTGTTGTGGTTTCAGCATTATTTTCAGAACCGGAGCAGGGTTCTCGCATTAGCATAAGAATCCTGCCTGGTAGTTGAGATTTCTGGGTGGGGTGTAAGTGCAGGGCTTCTGTCAGCCCTGCCTTTGATTTGTTTACCTCCAGAGTTGGAAAGTGCATATTTGCGTGAGATGGGAAAAGTGTGGATCGTGCTTCAGATTTCATCCTGACCTTTTGAAATGACCAGTGTGTTGGTAATTATTTGCCATTTCCATGGCATTTGGCACCGTAATAGTGATGAGGTCGGACTCTGCATCCTGAAGCCTATGATGCTTTTTGCAGAGAAACCTCTGCTGAGGCCCAGGTAACTTGCTATTTCCCATAGCTGGCACAGGAGCCTTGGAAGATAGGATTGTTTTCAGTATTATTTCACCATTTTTTCACCACTGTTTCAAGAACGGGAGCCCTTTTCAACCGTTAGCGGAAGAATCCTTCTTTGGAGATGAGATATTTTTCTGGGGTGGCAAGTGCAGGGCCTCTGTCAGTCCTGGGTTTGTAGGACTAGCGCCAGACATGAGAAGTGCGCGTTTGTGGGACAGGTGAATAGTGCGGATCCTGTTTCAGTCTAAAGACTGAAACAGGATCCGCACTTTTCACCGTTCCTTTCAGAATCATTGGATTCATCAGCTAGGAATGCCGATTGCTTCTCCAGACCAATCGAAGGCTAGGCCAAAGTAACTCGATCTTTCCAAGAGGTGTGTGGCCCAACTTTTGAAAGAACCGCTAAGTGGAGAACTATTTGGTATTTTACCTAAGCACGTTTCACCGAAATTGTCCTAAGGTTGGTCTCTGCATCCTTAACCATACCAGAGTTTTCACAGACGAAACAGGCTGAGGCCCATTAACCTTGGCATTTCCAATAGTTGGTCCTAGAGACTACCAAGAAAGTGTTCTTTTAAGTATTATTCTGTTGTGGTTTCAGCATTATTTTCAGAACCGGAGCAGGGTTCTCGCATTAGCATAAGAATCCTGCCTGGTAGTTGAGATTTCTGGGTGGGGTGTAAGTGCGGGGCTTCTGTCAGCCCTGCCTTTGATTTGTTTACCTCCAGAGTTGGAAAGTGCATATTTGCGTGAGATGGGAAAAGTGTGGATCGTGCTTCAGATTTCATCCAGACACTTTGAAATGACCAGTGTGTTGGTAATTATTTGCCATTTCCATGGCGTTTGGCCCCGTAATAGTCATGAGGTCGGTCTCTGCATCCTGAAGCCTATGATGCTTTTTGCAGAGAAACCTCTGCTGAGGCCCAGGTAACTTGCTATTTCCCATAGCTGGCACAGGAGCCTTGGAAGATAGGATTGTTTTCAGTATTATTTCACCATTTTTTCACCACTGTTTCAAGAACGGGAGCCCTTTTCAACCGTTAGCGGAAGAATCCTTCTTTGGAGATGAGATATTTTTCTGGGGTGGCAAGTGCAGGGCCTCTGTCAGTCCTGGGTTTCTTGGACTAGCGCCAGACATGAGAAGTGCGCCTTTGTGGGACAGGTGAATAGTGCGGATCCTGTTTCAGTCTAAAGACTGAAACAGGATCCGCACTTTTCACCGTTCCTTTCAGAATCATTGGATTCATCAGCTAGGAATGCCGATTGCTTCTCCAGACCAATCGAAGGCTAGGCCAAAGTAACTCGATCTTTCCAAGAGGTGTGTGGCCCAACTTTTGAAAGAACCGCTAAGTGGAGAACTATTTGGTATTTTACCTAAGCACGTTTCACCGAAATTGTCCTAAGGTTGGTCTCTGCATCCTTAAGCATACCAGAGTTTTCACAGACGAAACAGGCTGAGGCCAATTAACCTTGGCATTTCCAATAGTTGGTCCTAGAGACTACCAAGAAAGTGTTTTTTTAAGTATTATTCTGTTGTGGTTTCAGCATTATTTTCAGAACCCGAGCAGGGTTCTCTCATTAGCATAAGAATCCTGCCTGGTAGTTGAGATTTCTGGGTGGGGTGTAGGTGCGGGGCTTCTGTCAGCCCTGCCTTTGATTTGTTTACCTCCAGAGTTGGAAAGTGCATATTTGCGTGAGATGGGAAAAGTGTGGATCGTGCTTCAGATTTCATCCAGACACTTTGAAATGACCAGTGTGTTGGTAATTATTTGCCATTTCCATGGCGTTTGGCCCCGTAATAGTCATGAGGTCGGTCTCTGCATCCTGAAGCCTATGATGCTTTTTGCAGAGAAACCTCTGCTGAGGCCCAGGTAACTTGCTATTTCCCATAGCTGGCACAGGAGCCTTGGAAGATAGGATTGTTTTCAGTATTATTTCACCATTTTTTCCCCACTGTTTGAAGAACGGGAGCCCTTTTCAACCGTTAGCGGAAGAATCCTTCTTTGGAGATGAGATATTTTTCTGGGGTGGCAAGTGCAGGGCCTCTGTCAGTCCTGGGTTTGTTGGACTAGCGCCAGACATGAGAAGTGCGCCTTTGTGGGACAGGTGAATAGTGCGGATCCTGTTTCAGTCTAAAGACTGAAACAGGATCCGCACTTTTCACCGTTCCTTTCAGAATCATTTGATTCATCAGCTAGGAATGCCGATTGCTTCTCCAGACCAATCAAAGGCTAGGCCAAAGTAACTCGATCTTTCCAAGAGGTGTGTGGCCCAACTTTTGAAAGAACCGCTAAGTGGAGAACTATTTGGTATTTTTCCGAAGCACTTTTCACCGTAATTGTCCTAAGGTTGGTCTCTGCATCCTTAAGCATACCAGAGTTTTCACAGACGAAACAGGCTGAGGCCCATTAATCTTGGCATTTCCAATAGTTGGTCCTAGAGACTACCAAGAAAGTGTTCTTTTAAGTATTATTCTGTTGTGGTTTCAGCATTATTTTCAGAACCGGAGCATGGTTCTCGCATTAGCATAAGAATCCTGCCTGGTAGTTGAGATTTCTGGGTGGGGTGTAAGTGCGGGGCTTCTGTCAGCCCTGCCTTTGATTTGTTTACCTCCAGAGTTGGAAAGTGCATAGTTGCATGAGATGGGAAAACTGTGGATCGTGCTTCAGATTTCATCCTGACACTTTGAAATGACCAGTGTGTTGGTAATTATTTGCCATTTCCATGGCATTTGGCACCGTAATAGTGATGAGGTCGGACTCTGCATCCTGAAGCCTATGATGCTTTTTGCAGAGAAACCTCTGCTGAGGCCCAGGTAACTTGCTATTTCCCATAGCTGGCACAGGAGCCTTGGAAGATAGGATTGTTTTCAGTATTATTTCACCATTTTTTCACCACTGTTTCAAGAACGGGAGCCCTTTTCAACCGGTAGCGGAAGAATCCTTCTTTGGAGATGAGATATTTTTCTGGGGTGGCAAGTGCAGGGCCTCTGTCAGTCCTGGGTTTGTTGGACTAGCGCCAGACATGAGAAGTGCGCCTTTGTGGGACAGGTGAATAGTGCGGATCCTGTTTCAGTCTAAAGACTGAAACAGGATCCGCACTTTTCACCGTTCCTTTCAGAATCATTTGATTCATCAGCTAGGAATGCCGATTGCTTCTCCAGACCAATCGAAGGCTAGGCCAAAGTAACTCGATCTTTCCAAGAGGTGTGTGGCCCAACTTTTGAAAGAACCGCTAAGTGGAGAACTATTTGGTATTTTTCCTAAGCACTTTTCACCGTAATTGTCCTAAGGTTGGTCTCTGCATCCTTAAGCATACCAGAGTTTTCACAGACGAAACAGGCTGAGGCCCATTAATCTTGGCATTTCCAATAGTTGGTCCTAGAGACTACCAAGAAAGTGTTCTTTTAAGTATTATTCTGTTGTGGTTTCAGCATTATTTTCAGAACCGGAGCAGGGTTCTCGCATTAGCATAAGAATCCTGCCTGGTAGTTGAGATTTCTGGGTGGGGTGTAAGTGCGGGGCTTCTGTCAGCCCTGCCTTTGATTTGTTTACCTCCAGAGTTGGAAAGTGCATAGTTGCGTGAGATGGGAAAAGTGTGGATCGTGCTTCAGATTTCATCCTGACACTTTGAAATGACCAGTGTGTTGGTAATTATTTGCCATTTCCATGGCATTTGGCACCGTAATAGTGATGAGGTCGGACTCTGCATCCTGAAGCCTATGATGCTTTTTGCAGAGAAACCTCTGCTGAGGCCCAGGTAACTTGCTATTTCCCATAGCTGGCACAGGAGCCTTGGAAGATAGGATTGTTTTCAGTATTATTTCACCATTTTTTCACCACTGTTTCAAGAACGGGAGCCCTTTTCAACCGTTAGCGGAAGAATCCTTCTTTGGAGATGAGATATTTTTCTGGGGTGGCAAGTGCAGGGCCTCTGTCAGTCCTGGGTTTGTAGGACTAGCGCCAGACATGAGAAGTGCGCCTTTGTGGGACAGGTGAATAGTGCGGATCCTGTTTCAGTCTAAAGACTGAAACAGGATCCGCACTTTTCACCGTTCCTTTCAGAATCATTTGATTCATTAGCTAGGAATGCCGATTGCTTCTCCAGACCAATCAAAGGCTAGGCCAAAGTAACTCGATCTTTCCAAGAGGTGTGTGGCCCAACTTTTGAAAGAACCGCTAAGTGGAGAATTATTTGGTTTTTTTCCAAAGCACTTTTCACCGTAATTGTCATAAGGTTGGTCTCTGCATCCTTAAGCATACGAGAGTTTTCACAGACGAAACAGGCTGAGGCCCAGTAATCTTGGCATTTCCAATAGTTGGTCCTAGAGACTACCAAGAAAGTGTTCTTTTAAGTATTATTCTGTTATGGTTTCAGCACTATTTTCAGAACCGGAGCAGGGTTCTCGCATTAGCAAAAGAATCCTGCCTGGTAGTTGAGATTTCTGGGTGGGGTGTAGGTGCGGGGCTTCTGTCAGCCCTGCCTTTGATTTGTTTACCTCCAGAGTTGGAAAGTGCATATTTGCGTGAATTGGGAAAAGTGTGGATCGTGCTTCAGATTTCATCCAGACACTTTGAAATGACCAGTGTGTTGGTAATTATTTGCCATTTCCATGGCGTTTGGCCCCGTAATAGTCATGAGGTCGGTCTCTGCATCCTGAAGCCTATGAAGCTTTTTGCAGAGAAACCTCTGCTGAGGCCCAGGTAACTAGCTAATTCCCATGGGTGGCACAGGAGCCTTGTAAGATAGGATTGTTTTCAGTATTATTTCACCATTTTTTCACCACTGTTTCAAGAACGAGAGCCCTTTTCAACCGGTAGCGGAAGAATCCTTCTTTGGAGATGAGATATTTTTCTGGGGTGGCAAGTGCAGGGCCTCTGTCAGTCCTGGGTTTGTTGGACTAGCGCCAGACATGAGAAGTGCGCCTTTGTGGGACAGGTGAATAGTGCGGATCCTGTTTC
Source organism: Lemur catta (assembly GCF_020740605.2). Lineage (NCBI taxonomy): Eukaryota > Metazoa > Chordata > Mammalia > Primates > Lemuridae > Lemur > Lemur catta. The sequence continues at coordinate 12,954,362 of NC_059130.1, read as the reverse complement.
AGTCTAAAGACTGAAACAGGATCCGCACTTTTCACCGTTCCTTTCAGAATCATTTGATTCATCAGCTAGGAATGCCGATTGCTTCTCCAGACCAATCAAAGGCTAGGCCAAAGTAACTCGATCTTTCCAAGAGGTGTGTGGCACAACTTTTGAAAGAACCGCTAAGTGGAGAACTATTTGGTATTTTTCCTAAGCACTTTTCACCGTAATTGTCCTAAGGTTGGTCTCTGCATCCTTAAGCATACCAGAGTTTTCACAGACGAAACAGGCTGAGGCCCATTAATCTTGGCATTTCCAATAGTTGGTCCTAGAGACTACCAAGAAAGTGTTCTTTTAAGTATTATTCTGTTGTGGTTTCAGCATTATTTTCAGAACCGGAGCAGGGTTCTCGCATTAGCATAAGAATCCTGCCTGGTAGTTGAGATTTCTGGGTGGGGTGTAAGTGCGGGGCTTCTGTCAGCCCTGCCTTTGATTTGTTTACCTCCAGAGTTGGAAAGTGCATATTTGCGTGAGATGGGAAAAGTGTGGATCGTGCTTCAGATTTCATCCTGACCTTTTGAAATGACCAGTGTGTTGGTAATTATTTGCCATTTCCATGGCATTTGGCACCGTAATAGTGATGAGGTCGGACTCTGCATCCTGAAGCCTATGATGCTTTTTGCAGAGAAACCTCTGCTGAGGCCCAGGTAACTTGCTATTTCCCATAGCTGGCACAGGAGCCTTGGAAGATAGGATTGTTTTCAGTATTATTTCACCATTTTTTCACCACTGTTTCAAGAACGGGAGCCCTTTTCAACCGTTAGCGGAAGAATCCTTCTTTGGAGATGAGATATTTTTCTGGGGTGGCAAGTGCAGGGCCTCTGTCAGTCCTGGGTTTGTAGGACTAGCGCCAGACATGAGAAGTGCGCCTTTGTGGGACAGGTGAATAGTGCGGATCCTGTTTCAGTCTAAAGACTGAAACAGGATCCGCACTTTTCACCGTTCCTTTCAGAATCATTTGATTCATCAGCTAGGAATGCCGATTGCTTCTCCAGACCAATCAAAGGCTAGGCCAAAGTAACTCGATCTTTCCAAGAGGTGTGTGGCCCAACTTTTGAAAGAACCGCTAAGTGGAGAATTATTTGGTTTTTTTCCGAAGCACTTTTCACCGTAATTGTCATAAGGTTGGTCTCTGCATCCTTAAGCATACGAGAGTTTTCACAGACGAAACAGGCTGAGGCCCATTAATCTTGACATTTCCAATAGTTGGTCCTAGAGACTACCAAGAAAGTGTTTTTTTAAGTATTATTCTGTTGTGGTTTCAGCATTATTTTCAGAACCCGAGCAGGGTTCTCGCATTAGCATAAGAATCCTGCCTGGTAGGTGAGATTTCTGGGTGGGGTGTAGGTGCGGGGCTTCTGTCAGCCCTGCCTTTGATTTGTTTACCTCCAGAGTTGGAAAGTGCATATTTGCGTGAGATGGGAAAAGTGTGGATCGTGCTTCAGATTTCATCCAGACACTTTGAAATGACCAGTGTGTTGGTAATTATTTGCCATTTCCATGGCGTTTGGCCCCGTAATAGTCGTGAGGTCGGTCTCTGCATCCTGAAGCCTATGATGCTTTTTGCAGAGAAACCTCTGCTGAGGCCCAGGTAACTTGCTATTTCCCATAGCTGGCACAGGAGCCTTGGAAGATAGGATTGTTTTCAGTATTATTTCACCATTTTTTCACCACTGTTTCAAGAACGGGAGCCCTTTTCAACCGTTAGCGGAAGAATCCTTCTTTGGAGATGAGATATTTTTCTGGGGTGGCAAGTGCACGGCCTCTGTCAGTCCTGGGTTTGTTGGACTAGCGCCAGACATGAGAAGTGCGCCTTTGTGGGACAGGTGAATAGTGCGGATCCTGTTTCAGTCTAAAGACTGAAACAGGATCCGCACTTTTCACCGTTCCTTTCAGAATCATTTGATTCATCAGCTAGGAATGCCGATTGCTTCTCCAGACCAATCAAAGGCTAGGCCAAAGTAACTCGATCTTTCCAAGAGGTGTGTGGCCCAACTTTTGAAAGAACTGCTAAGTGGAGAACTATTTGGTATTTTTCCTAAGCACTTTTCACCGTAATTGTCCTAAGGTTGGTCTCTGCATCCTTAAGCATACCAGAGTTTTCACAGACGAAACAGGCTGAGGCCCATTAATCTTGGCATTTCCAATAGTTGGTCCTAGAGACTACCAAGAAAGTGTTCTTTTAAGTATTATTCTGTTGTGGTTTCAGCATTATTTTCAGAACCGGAGCAGGGTTCTCGCATTAGCATAAGAATCCTGCCTGGTAGTTGAGATTTCTGGGTGGGGTGTAAGTGCGGGGCTTCTGTCAGCCCTGCCTTTGATTTGTTTACCTCCAGAGTTGGAAAGTGCATAGTTGCGTGAGATGGGAAAAGTGTGGATCGTGCTTCAGATTTCATCCTGACACTTTGAAATGACCAGTGTGTTGGTAATTATTTGCCATTTCCATGGCATTTGGCACCGTAATAGTGATGAGGTCGGACTCTGCATCCTGAAGCCTATGATGCTTTTTGCAGAGAAACCTCTGCTGAGGCCCAGGTAACTTGCTATTTCCCATAGCTGGCACAGGAGCCTTGGAAGATAGGATTGTTTTCAGTATTATTTCACCATTTTTTCACCACTGTTTCAAGAACGGGAGCCCTTTTCAACCGTTAGCGGAAGAATCCTTCTTTGGAGATGAGATATTTTTCTGGGGTGGCAAGTGCAGGGCCTCTGTCAGTCCTGGGTTTGTAGGACTAGCGCCAGACATGAGAAGTGCGCCTTTGTGGGACAGGTGAATAGTGCGGATCCTGTTTCAGTCTAAAGACTGAAACAGGATCCGCACTTTTCACCGTTCCTTTCAGAATCATTTGATTCATCAGCTAGGAATGCCGATTGCTTCTCCAGACCAATCAAAGGCTAGGCCAAAGTAACTCGATCTTTCCAAGAGGTGTGTGGCCCAACTTTTGAAAGAACCGCTAAGTGGAGAATTATTTGGTTTTTTTCCGAAGCACTTTTCACCGTAATTGTCATAAGGTTGGTCTCTGCATCCTTAAGCATACGAGAGTTTTCACAGACGAAACAGGCTGAGGCCCAGTAATCTTGGCATTTCCAATAGTTGGTCCTAGAGACTACAAAGAAAGTGTTCTTTTAAGTATTATTCTGTTGTGGTTTCAGCATTATTTTCAGAACCCGAGCAGGGTTCTCGCATTAGCATAAGAATCCTGCCTGGTAGTTGAGATTTCTGGGTGGGGTGTAGGTGCGGGGCTTCTGTCAGCCCTGCCTTTGATTTGTTTACCTCCAGAGTTGGAAAGTGCATATTTGCGTGAGATGGGAAAAGTGTGGATCGTGCTTCAGATTTCATCCAGACACTTTGAAATGACCAGTGTGTTGGTAATTATTTGCCATTTCCATGGCGTTTGGCCCCGTAATAGTCATGAGGTCGGTCTCTGCATCCTGAAGCCTATGATGCTTTTTGCAGAGAAACCTCTGCTGAGGCCCAGGTAACTTGCTATTTCCCATAGCTGGCACAGGAGCCTTGGAAGATAGGATTGTTTTCAGTATTATTTCACCGTTTTTTCACCACTGTTTCAAGAACGGGAGCCCTTTTCAACCGGTAGCGGAAGAATCCTTCTTTGGAGATGAGATATTTTTCTGGGGTGGCAAGTGCAGGGCCTCTGTCAGTCCTGGGTTTGTTGGACTAGCGCCAGACATGAGATGTGCGCCTTTGTGGGACAGGTGAATAGTGCGGATCCTGTTTCAGTCTAAAGACTGAAACAGGATCCGCACTTTTCACCGTTCCTTTCAGAATCATTTGATTCATCAGCTAGGAATGCCGATTGCTTCTCCAGACCAATCGAAGGCTAGGCCAAAGTAACTCGATCTTTCCAAGAGGTGTGTGGCCCAACTTTTGAAAGAACCGCTAAGTGGAGAACTATTTGGTATTTTTCCTAAGCACTTTTCACCGTAATTGTCCTAAGGTTGGTCTCTGCATCCTTAAGCATACCAGAGTTTTCACAGACGAAACAGGCTGAGGCCCATTAATCTTGGCATTTCCAATAGTTGGTCCTAGAGACTACCAAGAAAGTGTTCTTTTAAGTATTATTCTGTTGTGGTTTCAGCATTATTTTCAGAACCGGAGCAGGGTTCTCGCATTAGCATAAGAATCCTGCCTGGTAGTTGAGATTTCTGGGTGGGGTGTAAGTGCGGGGCTTCTGTCAGCCCTGCCTTTGATTTGTTTACCTCCAGAGTTGGAAAGTGCATAGTTGCGTGAGATGGGAAAAGTGTGGATCGTGCTTCCGATTTCATCCTGACACTTTGAAATGACCAGTGTGTTGGTAATTATTTGCCATTTCCATGGCATTTGGCACCGTAATAGTGATGAGGTCGGACTCTGCATCCTGAAGCCTATGATGCTTTTTGCAGAGAAACCTCTGCTGAGGCCCAGGTAACTTGCTATTTCCCATAGCTGGCACAGGAGCCTTGGAAGATAGGATTGTTTTCAGTATTATTTCACCATTTTTTCACCACTGTTTCAAGAACGGGAGCCCTTTTCAACCGGTAGCGGAAGAATCCTTCTTTGGAGATGAGATATTTTTCTGGGGTGGCAAGTGCAGGGCCTCTGTCAGTCCTGGGTTTGTTGGAGTAGCGCCAGACATGAGAAGTGCGCCTTTGTGGGACAGGTGAATAGTGCGGATCCTGTTTCAGTCTAAAGACTGAAACAGGATCCGCACTTTTCACCGTTCCTTTCAGAATCATTTGATTCATCAGCTAGGAATGCCGATTGCTTCTCCAGACCAATCAAAGGCTAGGCCAAAGTAACTCGATCTTTCCAAGAGGTGTGTGGCCCAACTTTTGAAAGAACTGCTAAGTGGAGAACTATTTGGTATTTTTCCTAAGCACTTTTCACCGTAATTGTCCTAAGGTTGGTCTCTGCATCCTTAAGCATACCAGAGTTTTCACAGAAGAAACAGGCTGAGGCCCATTAATCTTGGCATTTCCAATAGTTGGTCCTAGAGACTACCAAGAAAGTGTTCTTTTAAGTATTATTCTGTTGTGGTTTCAGCATTATTTTCAGAACCGGAGCAGGGTTCTCGCATTAGCATAAGAATCCTGCCTGGTAGTTGAGATTTCTGGGTGGGGTGTAAGTGCGGGGCTTCTGTCAGCCCTGCCTTTGATTTGTTTACCTCCAGAGTTGGAAAGTGCATAGTTGCGTGAGATGGGAAAAGTGTGGATCGTGCTTCAGATTTCATCCTGACACTTTGAAATGACCAGTGTGTTGGTAATTATTTGCCATTTCCATGGCATTTGGCACCGTAATAGTGATGAGGTCGGACTCTGCATCCTGAAGCCTATGATGCTTTTTGCAGAGAAACCTCTGCTGAGGCCCAGGTAACTTGCTATTTCCCATAGCTGGCACAGGAGCCTTGGAAGATAGGATTGTTTTCAGTATTATTTCACCATTTTTTCACCACTGTTTCAAGAACGGGAGCCCTTTTCAACCGTTAGCGGAAGAATCCTTCTTTGGAGATGAGATATTTTTCTGGGGTGGCAAGTGCAGGGCCTCTGTCAGTCCTGGGTTTGTTGGACTAGCGCCAGACATGAGAAGTGCGCCTTTGTGGGACAGGTGAATAGTGCGGATCCTGTTTCAGTCTAAAGACTGAAACAGGATCCGCACTTTTCACCGTTCCTTTCAGAATCATTTGATTCATCAGCTAGGAATGCCGATTGCTTCTCCATACCAATCAAAGGCTAGGCCAAAGTAACTCGATCTTTCCAAGAGGTGTGTGGCCCAACTTTTGAAAGAACCGCTAAGTGGAGAACTATTTGGTATTTTTCCTAAGCACTTTTCACCTTAATTGTCCTAAGGTTGGTCTCTGCATCCTTAAGCATACCAGAGTTTTCACAGACGAAACAGGCTGAGGCCCATTAATCTTGGCATTTCCAATAGTTGGTCCTAGAGACTACCAAGAAAGTGTTTTTTTAAGTATTATTCTGTTGTGGTTTCAGCATTATTTTCAGAACCCGAGCAAGGTTCTCGCATTAGCATAAGAATCCTGCCTGGTAGTTGAGATTTCTGGGTGGGGTGTAGGTGCGGGGCTTCTGTCAGCCCTGCCTTTGATTTGTTTACCTCCAGAGTTGGAAAGTGCATATTTGCGTGAGATGGGAAAAGTGTGGATCGTGCTTCAGATTTCATCCAGACACTTTGAAATGACCAGTGTGTTGGTAATTATTTGACATTTCCATGGCGTTTGGCCCCGTAATAGTCATGAGGTCGGTCTCTGCATCCTGAAGCCTATGATGCTTTTTGCAGAGAAACCTCTGCTGAGGCCCAGGTAACTTGCTATTTCCCATAGCTGGCACAGGAGCCTTGGAAGATAGGATTGTTTTCAGTATTATTTCACCGTTTTTTCACCACTGTTTCAAGAACGGGAGCCCTTTTCAACCGGTAGCGGAAGAATCCTTCTTTGGAGATGAGATATTTTTCTGGGGTGGCAAGTGCAGGGCCTCTGTCAGTCCTGGGTTTGTTGGACTAGCGCCAGACATGAGAAGTGCGCCTTTGTGGGACAGGTGAATAGTGCGGATCCTGTTTCAGTCTAAAGACTGAAACAGGATCCGCACTTTTCACCGTTCCTTTCAGAATCATTTGATTCATCAGCTAGGAATGCCGATTGCTTCTCCAGACCAATCGAAGGCTAGGCCAAAGTAACTCGATCTTTCCAAGAGGTGTGTGGCACAACTTTTGAAAGAACCGCTAAGTGGAGAACTATTTGGTATTTTTCCGAAGCACTTTTCACCGTAATTGTCCTAAGGTTGGTCTCTGCATCCTTAAGCATACCAGAGTTTTCACAGACGAAACAGGCTGAGGCCCATTAATCTTGGCATTTCCAATAGTTGGTCCTAGAGACTACCAAGAAAGTGTTCTTTTAAGTATTATTCTGTTGTGGTTTCAGCATTATTTTCAGAACCGGAGCAGGGTTCTCGCATTAGCATAAGAATCCTGCCTGGTAGTTGAGATTTCTGGGTGGGGTGTAAGTGCGGGGCTTCTGTCAGCCCTGCCTTTGATTTGTTTACCTCCAGAGTTGGAAAGTGCATATTTGCGTGAGATGGGAAAAGTGTGGATCGTGCTTCAGATTTCATCCTGACCTTTTGAAATGACCAGTGTGTTGGTAATTATTTGCCATTTCCATGGCATTTGGCACCGTAATAGTGATGAGGTCGGACTCTGCATCCTGAAGCCTATGATGCTTTTTGCAGAGAAACCTCTGCTGAGGCCCAGGTAACTTGCTATTTCCCATAGCTGGCACAGGAGCCTTGGAAGATAGGATTGTTTTCAGTATTATTTCACCATTTTTTCACCACTGTTTCAAGAACGGGAGCCCTTTTCAACCGTTAGCGGAAGAATCCTTCTTTGGAGATGAGATATTTTTCTGGGGTGGCAAGTGCAGGGCCTCTGCCAGTCCTGGGTTTGTAGGACTAGCGCCAGACATGAGAAGTGCGCCTTTGTGGGACAGGTGAATAGTGCGGATCCTGTTTCAGTCTAAAGACTGAAACAGGATCCGCACTTTTCACCGTTCCTTTCAGAATCATTTGATTCATCAGCTAGGAATGCCGATTGCTTCTCCAGACCAATCGAAGGCTAGGCCAAAGTAACTCGATCTTTCCAAGAGGTGTGTGGCCCAACTTTTGAAAGAACCGCTAAGTGGAGAATTATTTGGTTTTTTTCCGAAGCACTTTTCACCGTAATTGTCATAAGGTTGGTCTCTGCATCCTTAAGCATACGAGAGTTTTCACAGACGAAACAGCCTGAGGCCCATTAATCTTGGCATTTCCAATAGTTGGTCCTAGAGACTACCAAGAAAGTGTTTTTTTAAGTATTATTCTGTTGTGGTTTCAGCATTATTTTCAGAACCCGAGCAGGGTTCTCGCATTAGCATAAGAATCCTGCCTGGTAGGTGAGATTTCTGGGTGGGGTGTAGGTGCGGGGCTTCTGTCAGCCCTGCCTTTGATTTGTTTACCTCCAGAGTTGGAAAGTGCATATTTGCGTGAGATGGGAAAAGTGTGGATCGTGCTTCAGATTTCATCCAGACACTTTGAAATGACCAGTGTGTTGGTAATTATTTGCCATTTCCATGGCGTTTGGCCCCGTAATAGTCGTGAGGTCGGTCTCTGCATCCTGAAGCCTATGATGCTTTTTGCAGAGAAACCTCTGCTGAGGCCCAGGTAACTTGCTATTTCCCATAGCTGGCACAGGAGCCTTGGAAGATAGGATTGTTTTCAGTATTATTTCACCATTTTTTCACCACTGTTTCAAGAACGGGAGCCCTTTTCAACCGTTAGCGGAAGAATCCTTCTTTGGAGATGAGATATTTTTCTGGGGTGGCAAGTGCACGGCCTCTGTCAGTCCTGGGTTTGTTGGACTAGCGCCAGACATGAGAAGTGCGCCTTTTTGGGACAGGTGAATAGTGCGGATCCTGTTTCAGTCTAAAGACTGAAACAGGATCCGCACTTTTCACCGTTCCTTTCAGAATCATTTGATTCATCAGCTAGGAATGCCGATTGCTTCTCCAGACCAATCAAAGGCTAGGCCAAAGTAACTCGATCTTTCCAAGAGGTGTGTGGCCCAACTTTTGAAAGAACTGCTAAGTGGAGAACTATTTGGTATTTTTCCTAAGCACTTTTCACCGTAATTGTCCTAAGGTTGGTCTCTGCATCCTTAAGCATACCAGAGTTTTCACAGACGAAACAGGCTGAGGCCCATTAATCTTGGCATTTCCAATAGTTGGTCCTAGAGACTACCAAGAAAGTGTTCTTTTAAGTATTATTCTGTTGTGGTTTCAGCATTATTTTCAGAACCGGAGCAGGGTTCTCGCATTAGCATAAGAATCCTGCCTGGTAGTTGAGATTTCTGGGTGGGGTGTAAGTGCGGGGCTTCTGTCAGCCCTGCCTTTGATTTGTTTACCTCCAGAGTTGGAAAGTGCATAGTTGCGTGAGATGGGAAAAGTGTGGATCGTGCTTCAGATTTCATCCTGACACTTTGAAATGACCAGTGTGTTGGTAATTATTTGCCATTTCCATGGCATTTGGCACCGTAATAGTGATGAGGTCGGACTCTGCATCCTGAAGCCTATGATGCTTTTTGCAGAGAAACCTCTGCTGAGGCCCAGGTAACTTGCTATTTCCCATAGCTGGCACAGGAGCCTTGGAAGATAGGATTGTTTTCAGTATTATTTCACCATTTTTTCACCACTGTTTCAAGAACGGGAGCCCTTTTCAACCGTTAGCGGAAGAATCCTTCTTTGGAGATGAGATATTTTTCTGGGGTGGCAAGTGCAGGGCCTCTGTCAGTCCTGGGTTTGTAGGACTAGCGCCAGACATGAGAAGTGCGCCTTTGTGGGACAGGTGAATAGTGCGGATCCTGTTTCAGTCTAAAGACTGAAACAGGATCCGCACTTTTCACCGTTCCTTTCAGAATCATTTGATTCATCAGCTAGGAATGCCGATTGCTTCTCCAGACCAATCAAAGGCTAGGCCAAAGTAACTCGATCTTTCCAAGAGGTGTGTGGCCCAACTTTTGAAAGAACCGCTAAGTGGAGAATTATTTGGTTTTTTTCCGAAGCACTTTTCACCGTAATTGTCATAAGGTTGGTCTCTGCATCCTTAAGCATACCAGAGTTTTCACAGACGAAACAGGCTGAGGCCCAGTAATCTTGGCATTTCCAATAGTTGGTCCTAGAGACTACAAAGAAAGTGTTCTTTTAAGTATTATTCTGTTGTGGTTTCAGCATTATTTTCAGAACCCGAGCAGGGTTCTCGCATTAGCATAAGAATCCTGCCTGGTAGTTGAGATTTCTGGGTGGGGTGTAGGTGCGGGGCTTCTGTCAGCCCTGCCTTTGATTTGTTTACCTCCAGAGTTGGAAAGTGCATATTTGCGTGAGATGGGAAAAGTGTGGATCGTGCTTCAGATTTCATCCAGACACTTTGAAATGACCAGTGTGTTGGTAATTATTTGCCATTTCCATGGCGTTTGGCCCCGTAATAGTCATGAGGTCGGTCTCTGCATCCTGAAGCCTATGATGCTTTTTGCAGAGAAACCTCTGCTGAGGCCCAGGTAACTTGCTATTTCCCATAGCTGGCACAGGAGCCTTGGAAGATAGGATTGTTTTCAGTATTATTTCACCGTTTTTTCACCACTGTTTCAAGAACGGGAGCCCTTTTCAACCGTTAGCGGAAGAATCCTTCTTTGGAGATGAGATATTTTTCTGGGGTGGCAAGTGCAGGGCCTCTGTCAGTCCTGGGTTTGTTGGACTAGCGCCAGACATGAGATGTGCGCCTTTGTGGGACAGGTGAATAGTGCGGATCCTGTTTCAGTCTAAAGACTGAAACAGGATCCGCACTTTTCACCGTTCCTTTCAGAATCATTTGATTCATCAGCTAGGAATGCCGATTGCTTCTCCAGACCAATCGAAGGCTATGCCAAAGTAACTCGATCTTTCCAAGAGGTGTGTGGCCCAACTTTTGAAAGAACCGCTAAGTGGAGAACTATTTGGTATTTTTCCTAAGCACTTTTCACCGTAATTGTCCTAAGGTTGGTCTCTGCATCCTTAAGCATACCAGAGTTTTCACAGACGAAACAGGCTGAGGCCCATTAATCTTGGCATTTCCAATAGTTGGTCCTAGAGACTACCAAGAAAGTGTTCTTTTAAGTATTATTCTGTTGTGGTTTCAGCATTATTTTCAGAACCGGAGCAGGGTTCTCGCATTAGCATAAGAATCCTGCCTGGTAGTTGAGATTTCTGGGTGGGGTGTAGGTGCGGGGCTTCTGTCAGCCCTGCCTTTGATTTGTTTACCTCCAGAGTTGGAAAGTGCATAGTTGCGTGAGATGGGAAAAGTGTGGATCGTGCTTCAGATTTCATCCTGACACTTTGAAATGACCAGTGTGTTGGTAATTATTTGCCATTTCCATGGCATTTGGCACCATAATAGTGATGAGGTCGGACTCTGCATCCTGAAGCCTATGATCCTTTTTGCAGAGAAACCTCTGCTGAGGCCCAGGTAACTTGCTATTTCCCATAGCTGGCACAGGAGCCTTGGAAGATAGGATTGTTTTCAGTATTATTTCACCATTTTTTCACCACTGTTTCAAGAACGGGAGCCCTTTTCAACCGGTAGCGGAAGAATCCTTCTTTGGAGATGAGATATTTTTCTGGGGTGGCAAGTGCAGGGCCTCTGTCAGTCCTGGGTTTGTTGGAGTAGCGCCAGACATGAGAAGTGCGCCTTTGTGGGACAGGTGAATAGTGCGGATCCTGTTTCAGTCTAAAGACTGAAACAGGATCCGCACTTTTCACCGTTCCTTTCAGAATCATTTGATTCATCAGCTAGGAATGCCGATGGCTTCTCCAGACCAATCAAAGGCTAGGCCAAAGTAACTCGATCTTTCCAAGAGGTGTGTGGCCCAACTTTTGAAAGAACTGCTAAGTGGAGAACTATTTGGTATTTTTCCTAAGCACTTTTCACCGTAATTGTCCTAAGGTTGGTCTCTGCATCCTTAAGCATACCAGAGTTTTCACAGACGAAACAGGCTGAGGCCCATTAATCTTGGCATTTCCAATAGTTGGTCCTAGAGACTACCAAGAAAGTGTTCTTTTAAGTATTATTCTGTTGTGGTTTCAGCATTATTTTCAGAACCGGAGCAGGGTTCTCGCATTAGCATAAGAATCCTGCCTGGTAGTTGAGATTTCTGGGTGGGGTGTAAGTGCGGGGCTTCTGTCAGCCCTGCCTTTGATTTGTTTACCTCCAGAGTTGGAAAGTGCATAGTTGCGTGAGATGGGAAAAGTGTGGATCGTGCTTCAGATTTCATCCTGACACTTTGAAATGACCAGTGTGTTGGTAATTATTTGCCATTTCCATGGCATTTGGCACCGTAATAGTGATGAGGTCGGACTCTGCATCCTGAAGCCTATGATGCTTTTTGCAGAGAAACCTCTGCTGAGGCCCAGGTAACTTGCTATTTCCCATAGCTGGCACAGGAGCCTTGGAAGATAGGATTGTTTTCAGTATTATTTCACCATTTTTTCACCACTGTTTCAAGAACGGGAGCCCTTTTCAACCGTTAGCGGAAGAATCCTTCTTTGGAGATGAGATATTTTTCTGGGGTGGCAAGTGCAGGGCCTCTGTCAGTCCTGGGTTTGTTGGACTAGCGCCAGACATGAGAAGTGCGCCTTTGTGGGACAGGTGAATAGTGCGGATCCTGTTTCAGTCTAAAGACTGAAACAGGATCCGCACTTTTCACCGTTCCTTTCAGAATCATTTGATTCATCAGCTAGGAATGCCGATTGCTTCTCCAGACCAATCAAAGGCTAGGCCAAAGTAACTCGATCTTTCCAAGAGGTGTGTGGCCCAACTTTTGAAAGAACCGCTAAGTGGAGAACTATTTGGTATTTTTCCTAAGCACTTTTCACCTTAATTGTCCTAAGGTTGGTCTCTGCATCCTTAAGCATACCAGAGTTTTCACAGACGAAACAGGCTGAGGCCCATTAATCTTGGCATTTCCAATAGTTGGTCCTAGAGACTACCAAGAAAGTGTTTTTTTAAGTATTATTCTGTTGTGGTTTCAGCATTATTTTCAGAACCCGAGCAAGGTTCTCGCATTAGCATAAGAATCCTGCCTGGTAGTTGAGATTTCTGGGTGGGGTGTAGGTGCGGGGCTTCTGTCAGCCCTGCCTTTGATTTGTTTACCTCCAGAGTTGGAAAGTGCATATTTGCGTGAGATGGGAAAAGTGTGGATCGTGCTTCAGATTTCATCCAGACACTTTGAAATGACCAGTGTGTTGGTAATTATTTGCCATTTCCATGGCGTTTGGCCCCGTAATAGTCATGAGGTCGGTCTCTGCATCCTGAAGCCTATGATGCTTTTTGCAGAGAAACCTCTGCTGAGGCCCAGGTAACTTGCTATTTCCCATAGCTGGCACAGGAGCCTTGGAAGATAGGATTGTTTTCAGTATTATTTCACCGTTTTTTCACCACTGTTTCAAGAACGGGAGCCCTTTTCAACCGGTAGCGGAAGAATCCTTCTTTGGAGATGAGATATTTTTCTGGGGTGGCAAGTGCAGGGCCTCTGTCAGTCCTGGGTTTGTTGGACTAGCGCCAGACATGAGAAGTGCGCCTTTGTGGGACAGGTGAATAGTGCGGATCCTGTTTCAGTCTAAAGACTGAAACAGGATCCGCACTTTTCACCGTTCCTTTCAGAATCATTTGATTCATCAGCTAGGAATGCCGATTGCTTCTCCAGACCAATCGAAGGCTAGGCCAAAGTAACTCGATCTTTCCAAGAGGTGTGTGGCACAACTTTTGAAAGAACCGCTAAGTGGAGAACTATTTGGTATTTTTCCGAAGCACTTTTCACCGTAATTGTCCTAAGGTTGGTCTCTGCATCCTTAAGCATACCAGAGTTTTCACAGACGAAACAGGCTGAGGCCCATTAATCTTGGCATTTCCAATAGTTGGTCCTAGAGACTACCAAGAAAGTGTTCTTTTAAGTATTATTCTGTTGTGGTTTCAGCATTATTTTCAGAACCGGAGCAGGGTTCTCGCATTAGCATAAGAATCCTGCCTGGTAGTTGAGATTTCTGGGTGGGGTGTAAGTGCGGGGCTTCTGTCAGCCCTGCCTTTGATTTGTTTACCTCCAGAGTTGGAAAGTGCATATTTGCGTGAGATGGGAAAAGTGTGGATCGTGCTTCAGATTTCATCCTGACCTTTTGAAATGACCAGTGTGTTGGTAATTATTTGCCATTTCCATGGCATTTGGCACCGTAATAGTGATGAGGTCGGACTCTGCATCCTGAAGCCTATGATGCTTTTTGCAGAGAAACCTCTGCTGAGGCCCAGGTAACTTGCTATTTCCCATAGCTGGCACAGGAGCCTTGGAAGATAGGATTGTTTTCAGTATTATTTCACCATTTTTTCACCACTGTTTCAAGAACGGGAGCCCTTTTCAACCGTTAGCGGAAGAATCCTTCTTTGGAGATGAGATATTTTTCTGGGGTGGCAAGTGCAGGGCCTCTGCCAGTCCTGGGTTTGTAGGACTAGCGCCAGACATGAGAAGTGCGCCTTTGTGGGACAGGTGAATAGTGCGGATCCTGTTTCAGTCTAAAGACTGAAACAGGATCCGCACTTTTCACCGTTCCTTTCAGAATCATTTGATTCATCAGCTAGGAATGCCGATTGCTTCTCCAGACCAATCGAAGGCTAGGCCAAAGTAACTCGATCTTTCCAAGAGGTGTGTGGCCCAACTTTTGAAAGAACCGCTAAGTGGAGAATTATTTGGTTTTTTTCCGAAGCACTTTTCACCGTAATTGTCATAAGGTTGGTCTCTGCATCCTTAAGCATACGAGAGTTTTCACAGACGAAACAGCCTGAGGCCCATTAATCTTGGCATTTCCAATAGTTGGTCCTAGAGACTACCAAGAAAGTGTTTTTTTAAGTATTATTCTGTTGTGGTTTCAGCATTATTTTCAGAACCCGAGCAGGGTTCTCGCATTAGCATAAGAATCCTGCCTGGTAGTTGAGATTTCTGGGTGGGGTGTAGGTGCGGGGCTTCTGTCAGCCCTGCCTTTGATTTGTTTACCTCCAGAGTTGGAAAGTGCATATTTGCGTGAGATGGGAAAAGTGTGGATCGTGCTTCAGATTTCATCCAGACACTTTGAAATGACCAGTGTGTTGGTAATTATTTGCCATTTCCATGGCGTTTGGCCCCGTAATAGTCGTGAGGTCGGTCTCTGCATCCTGAAGCCTATGATGCTTTTTGCAGAGAAACCTCTGCTGAGGCCCAGGTAACTTGCTATTTCCCATAGCTGGCACAGGAGCCTTGGAAGATAGGATTGTTTTCAGTATTATTTCACCATTTTTTCACCACTGTTTCAAGAACGGGAGCCCTTTTCAACCGTTAGCGGAAGAATCCTTCTTTGGAGATGAGATATTTTTCTGGGGTGGCAAGTGCACGGCCTCTGTCAGTCCTGGGTTTGTTGGACTAGCGCCAGACATGAGAAGTGCGCCTTTGTGGGACAGGTGAATAGTGCGGATCCTGTTTCAGTCTAAAGACTGAAACAGGATCCGCACTTTTCACCGTTCCTTTCAGAATTATTTGATTCATCAGCTAGGAATGCCGATTGCTTCTCCAGACCAATCAAAGGCTAGGCCAAAGTAACTCGATCTTTCCAAGAGGTGTGTGGCCCAACTTTTGAAAGAACTGCTAAGTGGAGAACTATTTGGTATTTTTCCTAAGCACTTTTCACCGTAATTGTCCTAAGGTTGGTCTCTGCATCCTTAAGCATACCAGAGTTTTCACAGACGAAACAGGCTGAGGCCCATTAATCTTGGCATTTCCAATAGTTGGTCCTAGAGACTACCAAGAAAGTGTTCTTTTAAGTATTATTCTGTTGTGGTTTCAGCATTATTTTCAGAACCGGAGCAGGGTTCTCGCATTAGCATAAGAATCCTGCCTGGTAGTTGAGATTTCTGGGTGGGGTGTAAGTGCGGGGCTTCTGTCAGCCCTGCCTTTGATTTGTTTACCTCCAGAGTTGGAAAGTGCATAGTTGCGTGAGATGGGAAAAGTGTGGATCGTGCTTCAGATTTCATCCTGACACTTTGAAATGACCAGTGTGTTGGTAATTATTTGCCATTTCCATGGCATTTGGCACCGTAATAGTGATGAGGTCGGACTCTGCATCCTGAAGCCTATGATGCTTTTTGCAGAGAAACCTCTGCTGAGGCCCAGGTAACTTGCTATTTCCCATAGCTGGCACAGGAGCCTTGGAAGATAGGATTGTTTTCAGTATTATTTCACCATTTTTTCACCACTGTTTCAAGAACGGGAGCCCTTTTCAACCGTTAGCGGAAGAATCCTTCTTTGGAGATGAGATATTTTTCTGGGGTGGCAAGTGCAGGGCCTCTGTCAGTCCTGGGTTTGTAGGACTAGCGCCAGACATGAGAAGTGCGCCTTTGTGGGACAGGTGAATAGTGCGGATCCTGTTTCAGTCTAAAGACTGAAACAGGATCCGCACTTTTCACCGTTCCTTTCAGAATCATTTGATTCATCAGCTAGGAATGCCGATTGCTTCTCCAGACCAATCAAAGGCTAGGCCAAAGTAACTCGATCTTTCCAAGAGGTGTGTGGCCCAACTTTTGAAAGAACCGCTAAGTGGAGAATTATTTGGTTTTTTTCCGAAGCACTTTTCACCGTAATTGTCATAAGGTTGGTCTCTGCATCCTTAAGCATACGAGAGTTTTCACAGACGAAACAGGCTGAGGCCCAGTAATCTTGGCATTTCCAATAGTTGGTCCTAGAGACTACAAAGAAAGTGTTCTTTTAAGTATTATTCTGTTGTGGTTTCAGCATTATTTTCAGAACCCGAGCAGGGTTCTCGCATTAGCATAAGAATCCTGCCTGGTAGTTGAGATTTCTGGGTGGGGTGTAGGTGCGGGGCTTCTGTCAGCCCTGCCTTTGATTTGTTTACCTCCAGAGTTGGAAAGTGCATATTTGCGTGAGATGGGAAAAGTGTGGATCGTGCTTCAGATTTCATCCAGACACTTTGAAATGACCAGTGTGTTGGTAATTATTTGCCATTTCCATGGCGTTTGGCCCCGTAATAGTCATGAGGTCGGTCTCTGCATCCTGAAGCCTATGATGCTTTTTGCAGAGAAACCTCTGCTGAGGCCCAGGTAACTTGCTATTTCCCATAGCTGGCACAGGAGCCTTGGAAGATAGGATTGTTTTCAGTATTATTTCACCGTTTTTTCACCACTGTTTCAAGAACGGGAGCCCTTTTCAACCGGTAGCGGAAGAATCCTTCTTTGGAGATGAGATATTTTTCTGGGGTGGCAAGTGCAGGGCCTCTGTCAGTCCTGGGTTTGTTGGACTAGCGCCAGACATGAGATGTGCGCCTTTGTGGGACAGGTGAATAGTGCGGATCCTGTTTCAGTCTAAAGACTGAAACAGGATCCGCACTTTTCACCGTTCCTTTCAGAATCATTTGATTCATCAGCTAGGAATGCCGATTGCTTCTCCAGACCAATCGAAGGCTATGCCAAAGTAACTCGATCTTTCCAAGAGGTGTGTGGCCCAACTTTTGAAAGAACCGCTAAGTGGAGAACTATTTGGTATTTTTCCTAAGCACTTTTCACCGTAATTGTCCTAAGGTTGGTCTCTGCATCCTTAAGCATACCAGAGTTTTCACAGACGAAACAGGCTGAGGCCCATTAATCTTGGCATTTCCAATAGTTGGTCCTAGAGACTACCAAGAAAGTGTTCTTTTAAGTATTATTCTGTTGTGGTTTCAGCATTATTTTCAGAACCGGAGCAGGGTTCTCGCATTAGCATAAGAATCCTGCCTGGTAGTTGAGATTTCTGGGTGGGGTGTAGGTGCGGGGCTTCTGTCAGCCCTGCCTTTGATTTGTTTACCTCCAGAGTTGGAAAGTGCATAGTTGCGTGAGATGGGAAAAGTGTGGATCGTGCTTCAGATTTCATCCTGACACTTTGAAATGACCAGTGTGTTGGTAATTATTTGCCATTTCCATGGCATTTGGCACCATAATAGTGATGAGGTCGGACTCTGCATCCTGAAGCCTATGATCCTTTTTGCAGAGAAACCTCTGCTGAGGCCCAGGTAACTTGCTATTTCCCATAGCTGGCACAGGAGCCTTGGAAGATAGGATTGTTTTCAGTATTATTTCACCATTTTTTCACCACTGTTTCAAGAACGGGAGCCCTTTTCAACCGGTAGCGGAAGAATCCTTCTTTGGAGATGAGATATTTTTCTGGGGTGGCAAGTGCAGGGCCTCTGTCAGTCCTGGGTTTGTTGGAGTAGCGCCAGACATGAGAAGTGCGCCTTTGTGGGACAGGTGAATAGTGCGGATCCTGTTTCAGTCTAAAGACTGAAACAGGATCCGCACTTTTCACCGTTCCTTTCAGAATCATTTGATTCATCAGCTAGGAATGCCGATGGCTTCTCCAGACCAATCAAAGGCTAGGCCAAAGTAACTCGATCTTTCCAAGAGGTGTGTGGCCCAACTTTTGAAAGAACTGCTAAGTGGAGAACTATTTGGTATTTTTCCTAAGCACTTTTCACCGTAATTGTCCTAAGGTTGGTCTCTGCATCCTTAAGCATACCAGAGTTTTCACAGACGAAACAGGCTGAGGCCCATTAATCTTGGCATTTCCAATAGTTGGTCCTAGAGACTACCAAGAAAGTGTTCTTTTAAGTATTATTCTGTTGTGGTTTCAGCATTATTTTCAGAACCGGAGCAGGGTTCTCGCATTAGCATAAGAATCCTGCCTGGTAGTTGAGATTTCTGGGTGGGGTGTAAGTGCGGGGCTTCTGTCAGCCCTGCCTTTGATTTGTTTACCTCCAGAGTTGGAAAGTGCATAGTTGCGTGAGATGGGAAAAGTGTGGATCGTGCTTCAGATTTCATCCTGACACTTTGAAATGACCAGTGTGTTGGTAATTATTTGCCATTTCCATGGCATTTGGCACCGTAATAGTGATGAGGTCGGACTCTGCATCCTGAAGCCTATGATGCTTTTTGCAGAGAAACCTCTGCTGAGGCCCAGGTAACTTGCTATTTCCCATAGCTGGCACAGGAGCCTTGGAAGATAGGATTGTTTTCAGTATTATTTCACCATTTTTTCACCACTGTTTCAAGAACGGGAGCCCTTTTCAACCGTTAGCGGAAGAATCCTTCTTTGGAGATGAGATATTTTTCTGGGGTGGCAAGTGCAGGGCCTCTGTCAGTCCTGGGTTTGTTGGACTAGCGCCAGACATGAGAAGTGCGCCTTTGTGGGACAGGTGAATAGTGCGGATCCTGTTTCAGTCTAAAGACTGAAACAGGATCCGCACTTTTCACCGTTCCTTTCAGAATCATTTGATTCATCAGCTAGGAATGCCGATTGCTTCTCCAGACCAATCAAAGGCTAGGCCAAAGTAACTCGATCTTTCCAAGAGGTGTGTGGCCCAACTTTTGAAAGAACCGCTAAGTGGAGAACTATTTGGTATTTTTCCTAAGCACTTTTCACCTTAATTGTCCTAAGGTTGGTCTCTGCATCCTTAAGCATACCAGAGTTTTCACAGACGAAACAGGCTGAGGCCCATTAAT
This sequence comes from Lemur catta, assembly GCF_020740605.2. NCBI lineage: Eukaryota > Metazoa > Chordata > Mammalia > Primates > Lemuridae > Lemur > Lemur catta. The sequence continues at coordinate 12,935,198 of NC_059130.1, read as the reverse complement.
CTTGGCATTTCCAATAGTTGGTCCTAGAGACTACCAAGAAAGTGTTTTTTTAAGTATTATTCTGTTGTGGTTTCAGCATTATTTTCAGAACCCGAGCAAGGTTCTCGCATTAGCATAAGAATCCTGCCTGGTAGTTGAGATTTCTGGGTGGGGTGTAGGTGCGGGGCTTCTGTCAGCCCTGCCTTTGATTTGTTTACCTCCAGAGTTGGAAAGTGCATATTTGCGTGAGATGGGAAAAGTGTGGATCGTGCTTCAGATTTCATCCAGACACTTTGAAATGACCAGTGTGTTGGTAATTATTTGCCATTTCCATGGCGTTTGGCCCCGTAATAGTCATGAGGTCGGTCTCTGCATCCTGAAGCCTATGATGCTTTTTGCAGAGAAACCTCTGCTGAGGCCCAGGTAACTTGCTATTTCCCATAGCTGGCACAGGAGCCTTGGAAGATAGGATTGTTTTCAGTATTATTTCACCGTTTTTTCACCACTGTTTCAAGAACGGGAGCCCTTTTCAACCGGTAGCGGAAGAATCCTTCTTTGGAGATGAGATATTTTTCTGGGGTGGCAAGTGCAGGGCCTCTGCCAGTCCTGGGTTTGTAGGACTAGCGCCAGACATGAGAAGTGCGCCTTTGTGGGACAGGTGAATAGTGCGGATCCTGTTTCAGTCTAAAGACTGAAACAGGATCCGCACTTTTCACCGTTCCTTTCAGAATCATTTGATTCATCAGCTAGGAATGCCGATTGCTTCTCCAGACCAATCGAAGGCTAGGCCAAAGTAACTCGATCTTTCCAAGAGGTGTGTGGCCCAACTTTTGAAAGAACCGCTAAGTGGAGAATTATTTGGTTTTTTTCCGAAGCACTTTTCACCGTAATTGTCATAAGGTTGGTCTCTGCATCCTTAAGCATACGAGAGTTTTCACAGACGAAACAGCCTGAGGCCCATTAATCTTGGCATTTCCAATAGTTGGTCCTAGAGACTACCAAGAAAGTGTTTTTTTAAGTATTATTCTGTTGTGGTTTCAGCATTATTTTCAGAACCCGAGCAGGGTTCTCGCATTAGCATAAGAATCCTGCCTGGTAGTTGAGATTTCTGGGTGGGGTGTAGGTGCGGGGCTTCTGTCAGCCCTGCCTTTGATTTGTTTACCTCCAGAGTTGGAAAGTGCATATTTGCGTGAGATGGGAAAAGTGTGGATCGTGCTTCAGATTTCATCCAGACACTTTGAAATGACCAGTGTGTTGGTAATTATTTGCCATTTCCATGGCGTTTGGCCCCGTAATAGTCGTGAGGTCGGTCTCTGCATCCTGAAGCCTATGATGCTTTTTGCAGAGAAACCTCTGCTGAGGCCCAGGTAACTTGCTATTTCCCATAGCTGGCACAGGAGCCTTGGAAGATAGGATTGTTTTCAGTATTATTTCACCATTTTTTCACCACTGTTTCAAGAACGGGAGCCCTTTTCAACCGTTAGCGGAAGAATCCTTCTTTGGAGATGAGATATTTTTCTGGGGTGGCAAGTGCACGGCCTCTGTCAGTCCTGGGTTTGTTGGACTAGCGCCAGACATGAGAAGTGCGCCTTTGTGGGACAGGTGAATAGTGCGGATCCTGTTTCAGTCTAAAGACTGAAACAGGATCCGCACTTTTCACCGTTCCTTTCAGAATTATTTGATTCATCAGCTAGGAATGCCGATTGCTTCTCCAGACCAATCAAAGGCTAGGCCAAAGTAACTCGATCTTTCCAAGAGGTGTGTGGCCCAACTTTTGAAAGAACTGCTAAGTGGAGAACTATTTGGTATTTTTCCTAAGCACTTTTCACCGTAATTGTCCTAAGGTTGGTCTCTGCATCCTTAAGCATACCAGAGTTTTCACAGACGAAACAGGCTGAGGCCCATTAATCTTGGCATTTCCAATAGTTGGTCCTAGAGACTACCAAGAAAGTGTTCTTTTAAGTATTATTCTGTTGTGGTTTCAGCATTATTTTCAGAACCGGAGCAGGGTTCTCGCATTAGCATAAGAATCCTGCCTGGTAGTTGAGATTTCTGGGTGGGGTGTAAGTGCGGGGCTTCTGTCAGCCCTGCCTTTGATTTGTTTACCTCCAGAGTTGGAAAGTGCATAGTTGCGTGAGATGGGAAAAGTGTGGATCGTGCTTCAGATTTCATCCTGACACTTTGAAATGACCAGTGTGTTGGTAATTATTTGCCATTTCCATGGCATTTGGCACCGTAATAGTGATGAGGTCGGACTCTGCATCCTGAAGCCTATGATGCTTTTTGCAGAGAAACCTCTGCTGAGGCCCAGGTAACTTGCTATTTCCCATAGCTGGCACAGGAGCCTTGGAAGATAGGATTGTTTTCAGTATTATTTCACCATTTTTTCACCACTGTTTCAAGAACGGGAGCCCTTTTCAACCGTTAGCGGAAGAATCCTTCTTTGGAGATGAGATATTTTTCTGGGGTGGCAAGTGCAGGGCCTCTGTCAGTCCTGGGTTTGTAGGACTAGCGCCAGACATGAGAAGTGCGCCTTTGTGGGACAGGTGAATAGTGCGGATCCTGTTTCAGTCTAAAGACTGAAACAGGATCCGCACTTTTCACCGTTCCTTTCAGAATCATTTGATTCATCAGCTAGGAATGCCGATTGCTTCTCCAGACCAATCAAAGGCTAGGCCAAAGTAACTCGATCTTTCCAAGAGGTGTGTGGCCCAACTTTTGAAAGAACCGCTAAGTGGAGAATTATTTGGTTTTTTTCCGAAGCACTTTTCACCGTAATTGTCATAAGGTTGGTCTCTGCATCCTTAAGCATACGAGAGTTTTCACAGACGAAACAGGCTGAGGCCCAGTAATCTTGGCATTTCCAATAGTTGGTCCTAGAGACTACAAAGAAAGTGTTCTTTTAAGTATTATTCTGTTGTGGTTTCAGCATTATTTTCAGAACCCGAGCAGGGTTCTCGCATTAGCATAAGAATCCTGCCTGGTAGTTGAGATTTCTGGGTGGGGTGTAGGTGCGGGGCTTCTGTCAGCCCTGCCTTTGATTTGTTTACCTCCAGAGTTGGAAAGTGCATATTTGCGTGAGATGGGAAAAGTGTGGATCGTGCTTCAGATTTCATCCAGACACTTTGAAATGACCAGTGTGTTGGTAATTATTTGCCATTTCCATGGCGTTTGGCCCCGTAATAGTCATGAGGTCGGTCTCTGCATCCTGAAGCCTATGATGCTTTTTGCAGAGAAACCTCTGCTGAGGCCCAGGTAACTTGCTATTTCCCATAGCTGGCACAGGAGCCTTGGAAGATAGGATTGTTTTCAGTATTATTTCACCGTTTTTTCACCACTGTTTCAAGAACGGGAGCCCTTTTCAACCGTTAGCGGAAGAATCCTTCTTTGGAGATGAGATATTTTTCTGGGGTGGCAAGTGCAGGGCCTCTGTCAGTCCTGGGTTTGTTGGACTAGCGCCAGACATGAGATGTGCGCCTTTGTGTGACAGGTGAATAGTGCGGATCCTGTTTCAGTCTAAAGACTGAAACAGGATCCGCACTTTTCACCGTTCCTTTCAGAATCATTTGATTCATCAGCTAGGAATGCCGATTGCTTCTCCAGACCAATCGAAGGCTAGGCCAAAGTAACTCGATCTTTCCAAGAGGTGTGTGGCCCAACTTTTGAAAGAACCGCTAAGTGGAGAACTATTTGGTATTTTTCCTAAGCACTTTTCACCGTAATTGTCCTAAGGTTGGTCTCTGCATCCTTAAGCATACCAGAGTTTTCACAGACGAAACAGGCTGAGGCCCATTAATCTTGGCATTTCCAATAGTTGGTCCTAGAGACTACCAAGAAAGTGTTCTTTTAAGTATTATTCTGTTGTGGTTTCAGCATTATTTTCAGAACCGGAGCAGGGTTCTCGCATTAGCATAAGAATCCTGCCTGGTAGTTGAGATTTCTGGGTGGGGTGTAAGTGCGGGGCTTCTGTCAGCCCTGCCTTTGATTTGTTTACCTCCAGAGTTGGAAAGTGCATAGTTGCGTGAGATGGGAAAAGTGTGGATCGTGCTTCAGATTTCATCCTGACACTTTGAAATGACCAGTGTGTTGGTAATTATTTGCCATTTCCATGGCATTTGGCACCGTAATAGTGATGAGGTCGGACTCTGCATCCTGAAGCCTATGATGCTTTTTGCAGAGAAACCTCTGCTGAGGCCCAGGTAACTTGCTATTTCCCATAGCTGGCACAGGAGCCTTGGAAGATAGGATTGTTTTCAGTATTATTTCACCATTTTTTCACCACTGTTTCAAGAACGGGAGCCCTTTTCAACCGGTAGCGGAAGAATCCTTCTTTGGAGATGAGATATTTTTCTGGGGTGGCAAGTGCAGGGCCTCTGTCAGTCCTGGGTTTGTTGGAGTAGCGCCAGACATGAGAAGTGCGCCTTTGTGGGACAGGTGAATAGTGAGGATCCTGTTTCAGTCTAAAGACTGAAACAGGATCCGCACTTTTCACCGTTCCTTTCAGAATCATTTGATTCATCAGCTAGGAATGGCGATTGCTTCTCCAGACCAATCAAAGGCTAGGCCAAAGTAACTCGATCTTTCCAAGAGGTGTGTGGCCCAACTTTTGAAAGAACCGCTAAGTGGAGAACTATTTGGTATTTTTCCTAAGCACTTTTCACCGTAATTGTCCTAAGGTTGGTCTCTGCATCCTTAAACATACCAGAGTTTTCACAGACGAAACAGGCTGAGGCCCATTAATCTTGGCATTTCCAATAGTTGGTCCTAGAGACTACAAAGAAAGTGTTCTTTTAAGTATTATTCTGTTGTGGTTTCAGCATTATTTTCAGAACCCGAGCAGGGTTCTCGCATTAGCATAAGAATCCTGCCTGGTAGTTGAGATTTCTGGGTGGGGTGTAGGTGGGGGGCTTCTGTCAGCCCTGCCTTTGATTTGTTTACCTCCAGAGTTGGAAAGTGCATATTTGCGTGAGATGGGAAAAGTGTGGATCGTGCTTCAGATTTCATCCAGACACTTTGAAATGACCAGTGTGTTGGTAATTATTTGCCATTTCCATGGCGTTTGGCCCCGTAATAGTCATGAGGTCGGTCTCTGCATCCTGAAGCCTATGATGCTTTTTGCAGAGAAACCTCTGCTGAGGCCCAGGTAACTTGCTATTTCCCATAGCTGGCACAGGAGCCTTGGAAGATAGGATTGTTTTCAGTATTATTTCACCGTTTTTTCACCACTGTTTCAAGAACGGGAGCCCTTTTCAACCGGTAGCGGAAGAATCCTTCTTTGGAGATGAGATATTTTTCTGGGGTGGCAAGTGCAGGGCCTCTGTCAGTCCTGGGTTTGTAGGACTAGCGCCAGACATGAGAAGTGCGCCTTTGTGGGACAGGTGAATAGTGCGGATCCTGTTTCAGTCTAAAGACTGAAACAGGATCCGCACTTTTCACCGTTCCTTTCAGAATCATTTGATTCATCAGCTAGGAATGCCGATTGCTTCTCCAGACCAATCGAAGGCAAGGCCAAAGTAACTCGATCTTTCCAAGAGGTGTGTGGCCCAACTTTTGAAAGAACCGCTAAGTGGAGAATTATTTGGTTTTTTTCCGAAGCACTTTTCACCGTAATTGTCATAAGGTTGGTCTCTGCATCCTTAAGCATACGAGAGTTTTCACAGACGAAACAGGCTGAGGCCCAGTAATCTTGGCATTTCCAATAGTTGGTCCTAGAGACTACCAAGAAAGTGTTCTTTTAAGTATTATTCTGTTATGGTTTCAGCACTATTTTCAGAACCGGAGCAGGGTTCTCGCATTAGCAAAAGAATCCTGCCTGGTAGTTGAGATTTCTGGGTGGGGTGTAGGTGCGGGGCTTCTGTCAGCCCTGCCTTTGATTTGTTTACCTCCAGAGTTGGAAAGTGCATATTTGCGTGAGATGGGAAAAGTGTGGATCGTGCTTCAGATTTCATCCAGACACTTTGAAATGACCAGTGTGTTGGTAATTATTTGCCATTTCCATGGCGTTTGGCCCCGTAATAGTCATGAGGTCGGTCTCTGCATCCTGAAGCCTATGAAGCTTTTTGCAGAGAAACCTCTGCTGAGGCCCAGGTAACTAGCTAATTCCCATGGGTGGCACAGGAGCCTTGTAAGATAGGATTGTTTTCAGTATTATTTCACCATTTTTTCACCACTGTTTCAAGAACGAGAGCCCTTTTCAACCGTTAGCGGAAGAATCCTTTTTTGGAGATGAGATATTTTTCTGGGGTGGCAAGTGCAGGGCCTCTGTCAGTCCTGGGTTTGTAGGACTAGCGCCAGACATGAGAAGTGCGCCTTTGTGGGACAGGTGAATAGTGCGGATCCTGTTTCAGTCTAAAGACTGAAACAGGATCCGCACTTTTCACCGTTCCTTTCAGAATCATTTGATTCATCAGCTAGGAATGCCGATTGCTTCTCCAGACCAATCAAAGGCTAGGCCAAAGTAACTCGATCTTTCCAAGAGGTGTGTGGCCCAACTTTTGAAAGAACTGCTAAGTGGAGAACTATTTGGTATTTTTCCTAAGCACTTTTCACCGTAATTGTCCTAAGGTTGGTCTCTGCATCCTTAAGCATACCAGAGTTTTCACAGACGAAACAGGCTGAGGCCCATTAATCTTGGCATTTCCAATAGTTGGTCCTAGAGACTACAAAGAAAGTGTTCTTTTAAGTATTATTCTGTTGTGGTTTCAGCATTATTTTCAGAACCCGAGCAGGGTTCTCGCATTAGCATAAGAATCCTGCCTGGTAGTTGAGATTTCTGGGTGGGGTGTAGGTGCGGGGCTTCTGTCAGCCCTGCCTTTGATTTGTTTACCTCCAGAGTTGGAAAGTGCATATTTGCGTGAGATGGGAAAAGTGTGGATCGTGCTTCAGATTTCATCCAGACACTTTGAAATGACCAGTGTGTTGGTAATTATTTGCCATTTCCATGGCGTTTGGCCCCGTAATAGTCATGAGGTCGGTCTCTGCATCCTGAAGCCTATGATGCTTTTTGCAGAGAAACCTCTGCTGAGGCCCAGGTAACTTGCTATTTCCCATAGCTGGCACAGGAGCCTTGGAAGATAGGATTGTTTTCAGTATTATTTCACCGTTTTTTCACCACTGTTTCAAGAACGGGAGCCCTTTTCAACCGGTAGCGGAAGAATCCTTCTTTGGAGATGAGATATTTTTCTGGGGTGGCAAGTGCAGGGCCTCTGTCAGTCCTGGGTTTGTTGGACTAGCGCCAGACATGAGAAGTGCGCCTTTGTGGGACAGGTGAATAGTGCGGATCCTGTTTCAGTCTAAAGACTGAAACAGGATCCGCACTTTTCACCGTTCCTTTCAGAATCATTTGATTCATCAGCTAGGAATGCCGATTGCTTCTCCAGACCAATCGAAGGCTAGGCCAAAGTAACTCGATCTTTCCAAGAGGTGTGTGGCCCAACTTTTGAAAGAACCGCTAAGTGGAGAACTATTTGGTATTTTTCCTAAGCACTTTTCACCGTAATTGTCCTAAGGTTGGTCTCTGCATCCTTAAGCATACCAGAGTTTTCACAGACGAAACAGGCTGAGGCCCATTAATCTTGGCATTTCCAATAGTTGGTCCTAGAGACTACCAAGAAAGTGTTCTTTTAAGTATTATTCTGTTGTGGTTTCAGCATTATTTTCAGAACCGGAGCAGGGTTCTCGCATTAGCATAAGAATCCTGCCTGGTAGTTGAGATTTCTGGGTGGGGTGTAGGTGCGGGGCTTCTGTCAGCCCTGCCTTTGATTTGTTTACCTCCAGAATTGGAAAGTGCATAGTTGCGTGAGATGGGAAAAGTGTGGATCGTGCTTCAGATTTCATCCTGACACTTTGAAATGACCAGTGTGTTGGTAATTATTTGCCATTTCCATGGCATTTGGCACCGTAATAGTGATGAGGTCGGACTCTGCATCCTGAAGCCTATGATGCTTTTTGCAGAGAAACCTCTGCTGAGGCCCAGGTAACTTGCTATTTCCCATAGCTGGCACAGGAGCCTTGGAAGATAGGATTGTTTTCAGTATTATTTCACCATTTTTTCACCACTGTTTCAAGAACGGGAGCCCTTTTCAACCGTTAGCGGAAGAATCCTTCTTTGGAGATGAGATATTTTTCTGGGGTGGCAAGTGCAGGGCCTCTGTCAGTCCTGGGTTTGTAGGACTAGCGCCAGACATGAGAAGTGCGCCTTTGTGGGACAGGTGAATAGTGCGGATCCTGTTTCAGTCTAAAGACTGAAACAGGATCCGCACTTTTCACCGTTCCTTTCAGAATCATTTGATTCATCAGCTAGGAATGCCGATTGCTTCTCCAGACCAATCAAAGGCTAGGCCAAAGTAACTCGATCTTTCCAAGAGGTGTGTGGCCCAACTTTTGAAAGAACTGCTAAGTGGAGAACTATTTGGTATTTTTCCTAAGCACTTTTCACCGTAATTGTCCTAAGGTTGGTCTCTGCATCCTTAAGCATACCAGAGTTTTCACAGACGAAACAGGCTGAGGCCCATTAATCTTGGCATTTCCAATAGTTGGTCCTAGAGACTACCAAGAAAGTGTTCTTTTAAGTATTATTCTGTTATGGTTTCAGCACTATTTTCAGAACCGGAGCAGGGTTCTCGCATTAGCATAAGAATCCTGCCTGGTAGTTGAGATTTCTGGGTGGGGTGTAGGTGGGGGGCTTCTGTCAGCCCTGCCTTTGATTTGTTTACCTCCAGAGTTGGAAAGTGCATATTTGCGTGAGATGGGAAAAGTGTGGATCGTGCTTCAGATTTCATCCAGACACTTTGAAATGACCAGTGTGTTGGTAATTATTTGCCATTTCCATGGCGTTTGGCCCCATAATAGTCATGAGGTCGGTCTCTGCATCCTGAAGCCTATGATGCTTTTTGCAGAGAAACCTCTGCTGAGGCCCAGGTAACTTGCTATTTCCCATAGCTGGCACAGGAGCCTTTGAAGATAGGATTGTTTTCAGTATTATTTCACCGTTTTTTCACCACTGTTTCAATAACGGGAGCCCTTTTCAACCGTTAGCGGAAGAATCCTTCTTTGGAGATGAGATATTTTTCTGGGGTGGCAAGTGCAGGGCCTCTGTCAGTCCTGGGTTTGTAGGACTAGCGCCAGACATGAGAAGTGCGCCTTTGTGGGACAGGTGAATAGTGCGGATCCTGTTTCAGTCTAAAGACTGAAACAGGATCCGCACTTTTCACCGTTCCTTTCAGAATCATTTGATTCATCAGCTAGGAATGCCGATTGCTTCTCCAGACCAATCGAAGGCTAGGCCAAAGTAACTCGATCTTTCCAAGAGGTGTGTGGCCCAACTTTTGAAAGAACCGCTAAGTGGAGAATTATTTGGTTTTTTTCCGAAGCACTTTTCACCGTAATTGTCATAAGGTTGGTCTCTGCATCCTTAAGCATACGAGAGTTTTCACAGACGAAACAGGCTGAGGCCCAGTAATCTTGGCATTTCCAATAGTTGGTCCTAGAGACTACCAAGAAAGTGTTCTTTTAAGTATTATTCTGTTATGGTTTCAGCACTATTTTCAGAACCGGAGCAGGGTTCTCGCATTAGCATAAGAATCCTGCCTGGTAGTTGAGATTTCTGGGTGGGGTGTAGGTGCGGGGCTTCTGTCAGCCCTGCCTTTGATTTGTTTACCTCCAGAGTTGGAAAGTGCATATTTGCGTGAGATGGGAAAAGTGTGGATCGTGCTTCAGATTTCATCCAGACACTTTGAAATGACCAGTGTGTTGGTAATTATTTGCCATTTCCATGGCGTTTGGCCCCGTAATAGTCATGAGGTCGGTCTCTGCATCCTGAAGCCTATGATGCTTTTTGCAGAGAAACCTCTGCTGAGGCCCAGGTAACTTGCTATTTCCCATAGCTGGCACAGGAGCCTTGGAAGATAGGATTGTTTTCAGTATTATTTCACCGTTTTTTCACCACTGTTTCAAGAACGGGAGCCCTTTTCAACCGGTAGCGGAAGAATCCTTCTTTGGAGATGAGATATTTTTCTGGGGTGGCAAGTGCAGGGCCTCTGTCAGTCCTGGGTTTGTAGGACTAGCGCCAGACATGAGAAGTGCGCCTTTGTGGGACAGGTGAATAGTGCGGATCCTGTTTCAGTCTAAAGACTGAAACAGGATCCGCACTTTTCACCGTTCCTTTCAGAATCATTTGATTCATCAGCTAGGAATGCCGATTGCTTCTCCAGACCAATCGAAGGCTAGGCCAAAGTAACTCGATCTTTCCAAGAGGTGTGTGGCCCAACTTTTGAAAGAACCGCTAAGTGGAGAATTATTTGGTTTTTTTCCGAAGCACTTTTCACCGTAATTGTCATAAGGTTGGTCTCTGCATCCTTAAGCATACGAGAGTTTTCACAGACGAAACAGGCTGAGGCCCATTAATCTTGGCATTTCCAATAGTTGGTCCTAGAGACTACCAAGAAAGTGTTCTTTTAAGTATTATTCTGTTATGGTTTCAGCACTATTTTCAGAACCGGAGCAGGGTTCTCGCATTAGCATAAGAATCCTGCCTGGTAGTTGAGATTTCTGGGTGGGGTGTAGGTGCGGGGCTTCTGTCAGCCCTGCCTTTGATTTGTTTACCTCCAGAGTTGGAAAGTGCATATTTGCGTGAGATGGGAAAAGTGTGGATCGTGCTTCAGATTTCATCCAGACACTTTGAAATGACCAGTGTGTTGGTAATTATTTGCCATTTCCATGGCGTTTGGCCCCGTAATAGTCATGAGGTCGGTCTCTGCATCCTGAAGCCTATGATGCTTTTTGCAGAGAAACCTCTGCTGAGGCCCAGGTAACTTGCTATTTCCCATAGCTGGCACAGGAGCCTTGGAAGATAGGATTGTTTTCAGTATTATTTCACCGTTTTTTCACCACTGTTTCAAGAACGGGAGCCCTTTTCAACCGTTAGCGGAAGAATCCTTCTTTGGAGATGAGATATTTTTCTGGGGTGGCAAGTGCAGGGCCTCTGTCAGTCCTGGGTTTGTAGGACTAGCGCCAGACATGAGAAGTGCGCCTTTGTGGGACAGGTGAATAGTGCGGATCCTGTTTCAGTCTAAAGACTGAAACAGGATCCGCACTTTTCACCGTTCCTTTCAGAATCATTTGATTCATCAGCTAGGAATGCCGATTGCTTCTCCAGACCAATCCAAGGCTAGGCCAAAGTAACTCGATCTTTCCAAGAGGTGTGTGGCCCAACTTTTGAAAGAACCGCTAAGTGGAGAATTATTTGGTTTTTTTCCGAAGCACTTTTCACCGTAATTGTCCTAAGGTTGGTCTCTGCATCCTTAAGCATACGAGAGTTTTCACAGACGAAACAGGCTGAGGCCCAGTAATCTTGGCATTTCCAATAGTTGGTCCTAGAGACTACCAAGAAAGTGTTCTTTTAAGTATTATTCTGTTATGGTTTCAGCACTATTTTCAGAACCGGAGCAGGGTTCTCGCATTAGCAAAAGAATCCTGCCTGGTAGTTGAGATTTCTGGGTGGGGTGTAGGTGCGGGGCTTCTGTCAGCCCTGCCTTTGATTTGTTTACCTCCAGAGTTGGAAAGTGCATATTTGCGTGAGATGGGAAAAGTGTGGATCGTGCTTCAGATTTCATCCAGACACTTTGAAATGACCAGTGTGTTGGTAATTATTTGCCATTTCCATGGCGTTTGGCCCCGTAATAGTCATGAGGTCGGTCTCTGCATCCTGAAGCCTATGAAGCTTTTTGCAGAGAAACCTCTGCTGAGGCCCAGGTAACTAGCTAATTCCCATGGGTGGCACAGGAGCCTTGTAAGATAGGATTGTTTTCAGTATTATTTCACCATTTTTTCACCACTGTTTCAAGAACGAGAGCCCTTTTCAACCGGTAGCGGAAGAATCCTTTTTTGGAGATGAGATATTTTTCTGGGGTGGCAAGTGCAGGGCCTCTGTCAGTCCTGGGTTTGTAGGACTAGCGCCAGACATGAGAAGTGCGCCTTTGTGGGACAGGTGAATAGTGCGGATCCTGTTTCAGTCTAAAGACTGAAACAGGATCCGCACTTTTCACCGTTCCTTTCAGAATCATTTGATTCATCAGCTAGGAATGCCGATTGCTTCTCCAGACCAATCAAAGGCTAGGCCAAAGTAACTCGATCTTTCCAAGAGGTGTGTGGCCCAACTTTTGAAAGAACTGCTAAGTGGAGAACTATTTGGTATTTTTCCTAAGCACTTTTCACCGTAATTGTCCTAAGGTTGGTCTCTGCATCCTTAAGCATACCAGAGTTTTCACAGACGAAACAGGCTGAGGCCCATTAATCTTGGCATTTCCAATAGTTGGTCCTAGAGACTACCAAGAAAGTGTTCTTTTAAGTATTATTCTGTTGTGGTTTCAGCATTATTTTCAGAACCGGAGCAGGGTTCTCGCATTAGCATAAGAATCCTGCCTGGTAGTTGAGATTTCTGGGTGGGGTGTAGGTGCGGGGCTTCTGTCAGCCCTGCCTTTGATTTGTTTACCTCCAGAATTGGAAAGTGCATAGTTGCGTGAGATGGGAAAAGTGTGGATCGTGCTTCAGATTTCATCCTGACACTTTGAAATGACCAGTGTGTTGGTAATTATTTGCCATTTCCATGGCATTTGGCACCGTAATAGTGATGAGGTCGGACTCTGCATCCTGAAGCCTATGATGCTTTTTGCAGAGAAACCTCTGCTGAGGCCCAGGTAACTTGCTATTTCCCATAGCTGGCACAGGAGCCTTGGAAGATAGGATTGTTTTCAGTATTATTTCACCATTTTTTCACCACTGTTTCAAGAACGGGAGCCCTTTTCAACCGTTAGCGGAAGAATCCTTCTTTGGAGATGAGATATTTTTCTGGGGTGGCAAGTGCAGGGCCTCTGTCAGTCCTGGGTTTGTAGGACTAGCGCCAGACATGAGAAGTGCGCCTTTGTGGGACAGGTGAATAGTGCGGATCCTGTTTCAGTCTAAAGACTGAAACAGGATCCGCACTTTTCACCGTTCCTTTCAGAATCATTTGATTCATCAGCTAGGAATGCCGATTGCTTCTCCAGACCAATCGAAGGCTAGGCCAAAGTAACTCGATCTTTCCAAGAGGTGTGTGGCCCAACTTTTGAAAGAACCGCTAAGTGGAGAATTATTTGTTTTTATTCCGAAGCACTTTTCACCGTAATTGTCATAAGGTTGGTCTCTGCATCCTTAAGCATACGAGAGTTTTCACAGACGAAACAGGCTGAGGCCCATTAATCTTGGCATTTCCAATAGTTGGTCCTAGAGACTACCAAGAAAGTGTTCTTTTAAGTATTATTCTGTTATGGTTTCAGCACTATTTTCAGAACCGGAGCAGGGTTCTCGCATTAGCATAAGAATCCTGCCTGGTAGTTGAGATTTCTGGGTGGGGTGTAGGTGCGGGGCTTCTGTCAGCCCTGCCTTTGATTTGTTTACCTCCAGAGTTGGAAAGTGCATATTTGCGTGAGATGGGAAAAGTGTGGATCGTGCTTCAGATTTCATCCAGACACTTTGAAATGACCAGTGTGTTGGTAATTATTTGCCATTTCCATGGCGTTTGGCCCCGTAATAGTCATGAGGTCGGTCTCTGCATCCTGAAGCCTATGATGCTTTTTGCAGAGAAACCTCTGCTGAGGCCCAGGTAACTTGCTATTTCCCATAGCTGGCACAGGAGCCTTGGAAGATAGGATTGTTTTCAGTATTATTTCACCGTTTTTTCATCACTGTTTCAAGAACGGGAGCCCTTTTCAACCGTTAGCGGAAGAATCCTTCTTTGGAGATGAGATATTTTTCTGGGGTGGCAAGTGCAGGGCCTCTGTCAGTCCTGGGTTTGTAGGACTAGCGCCAGACATGAGAAGTGCGCCTTTGTGGGACAGGTGAATAGTGCGGATCCTGTTTCAGTCTAAAGACTGAAACAGGATCCGCACTTTTCACCGTTCCTTTCAGAATCATTTGATTCATCAGCTAGGAATGCCGATTGCTTCTCCAGACCAATCGAAGGCTAGGCCAAAGTAACTCGATCTTTCCAAGAGGTGTGTGGCCCAACTTTTGAAAGAACCGCTAAGTGGAGAATTATTTGGTTTTTTTCCGAAGCACTTTTCACCGTAATTGTCATAAGGTTGGTCTCTGCATCCTTAAGCATACGAGAGTTTTCACAGACGAAACAGGCTGAGGCCCAGTAATCTTGGCATTTCCAATAGTTGGTCCTAGAGACTACCAAGAAAGTGTTCTTTTAAGTATTATTCTGTTATGGTTTCAGCACTATTTTCAGAACCGGAGCAGGGTTCTCGCATTAGCAAAAGAATCCTGCCTGGTAGTTGAGATTTCTGGGTGGGGTGTAGGTGCGGGGCTTCTGTCAGCCCTGCCTTTGATTTGTTTACCTCCAGAGTTGGAAAGTGCATATTTGCGTGAGATGGGAAAAGTGTGGATCGTGCTTCAGATTTCATCCAGACACTTTGAAATGACCAGTGTGTTGGTAATTATTTGCCATTTCCATGGCGTTTGGCCCCGTAATAGTCATGAGGTCGGTCTCTGCATCCTGAAGCCTATGAAGCTTTTTGCAGAGAAACCTCTGCTGAGGCCCAGGTAACTAGCTAATTCCCATGGGTGGCACAGGAGCCTTGTAAGATAGGATTGTTTTCAGTATTATTTCACCATTTTTTCACCACTGTTTCAAGAACGAGAGCCCTTTTCAACCGGTAGCGGAAGAATCCTTTTTTGGAGATGAGATATTTTTCTGGGGTGGCAAGTGCAGGGCCTCTGTCAGTCCTGGGTTTGTAGGACTAGCGCCAGACATGAGAGGTGCGCCTTTGTGGGACAGGTGAATAGTGCGGATCCTGTTTCAGTCTAAAGACTGAAACAGGATCCGCACTTTTCACCGTTCCTTTCAGAATCATTTGATTCATCAGCTAGGAATGCCGATTGCTTCTCCAGACCAATCAAAGGCTAGGCCAAAGTAACTCGATCTTTCCAAGAGGTGTGTGGCCCAACTTTTGAAAGAACTGCTAAGTGGAGAACTATTTGGTATTTTTCCTAAGCACTTTTCACCGTAATTGTCCTAAGGTTGGTCTCTGCATCCTTAAGCATACCAGAGTTTTCACAGACGAAACAGGCTGAGGCCCATTAATCTTGGCATTTCCAATAGTTGGTCCTAGAGACTACCAAGAAAGTGTTCTTTTAAGTATTATTCTGTTGTGGTTTCAGCATTATTTTCAGAACCGGAGCAGGGTTCTCGCATTAGCATAAGAATCCTGCCTGGTAGTTGAGATTTCTGGGTGGGGTGTAGGTGCGGGGCTTCTGTCAGCCCTGCCTTTGATTTGTTTACCTCCAGAATTGGAAAGTGCATAGTTGCGTGAGATGGGAAAAGTGTGGATCGTGCTTCAGATTTCATCCTGACACTTTGAAATGACCAGTGTGTTGGTAATTATTTGCCATTTCCATGGCATTTGGCACCGTAATAGTGATGAGGTCGGACTCTGCATCCTGAAGCCTATGATGCTTTTTGCAGAGAAACCTCTGCTGAGGCCCAGGTAACTTGCTATTTCCCATAGCTGGCACAGGAGCCTTGGAAGATAGGATTGTTTTCAGTATTATTTCACCATTTTTTCACCACTGTTTCAAGAACGGGAGCCCTTTTCAACCGTTAGCGGAAGAATCCTTCTTTGGAGATGAGATATTTTTCTGGGGTGGCAAGTGCAGGGCCTCTGTCAGTCCTGGGTTTGTAGGACTAGCGCCAGACATGAGAAGTGCGCCTTTGTGGGACAGGTGAATAGTGCGGATCCTGTTTCAGTCTAAAGACTCTAACAGGATCCGCACTTTTCACCGTTCCTTTCAGAATCATTTGATTCATCAGCTAGGAATGCCGATTGCTTCTCCAGACCAATCAAAGGCTAGGCCAAAGTAACTCGATCTTTCCAAGAGGTGTGTGGCCCAACTTTTGAAAGAACCGCTAAGTGGAGAATTATTTGGTTTTTTTCCGAAGCACTTTTCACCGTAATTGTCATAAGGTTGGTCTCTGCATCCTTAAGCATACGAGAGTTTTCACAGACGAAACAGGCTGAGGCCCATTAATCTTGGCATTTCCAATAGTTGGTCCTAGAGACTACCAAGAAAGTGTTCTTTTAAGTATTATTCTGTTATGGTTTCAGCACTATTTTCAGAACCGGAGCAGGGTTCTCGCATTAGCAAAAGAATCCTGCCTGGTAGTTGAGATTTCTGGGTGGGGTGTAGGTGCGGGGCTTCTGTCAGCCCTGCCTTTGATTTGTTTACCTCCAGAGTTGGAAAGTGCATATTTGCGTGAGATGGGAAAAGTGTGGATCGTGCTTCAGATTTCATCCAGACACTTTGAAATGACCAGTGTGTTGGTAATTATTTGCCATTTCCATGGCGTTTGGCCCCGTAATAGTCATGAGGTCGGTCTCTGCATCCTGAAGCCTATGATGCTTTTTGCAGAGAAACCTCTGCTGAGGCCCAGGTAACTTGCTATTTCCCATAGCTGGCACAGGAGCCTTTGAAGATAGGATTGTTTTCAGTATTATTTCACCGTTTTTTCACCACTGTTTCAAGAACGGGAGCCCTTTTCAACCGTTAGCGGAAGAATCCTTCTTTGGAGATGAGATATTTTTCTGGGGTGGCAAGTGCAGGGCCTCTGTCAGTCCTGGGTTTGTAGGACTAGCGCCAGACATGAGAAGTGCGCCTTTGTGGGACAGGTGAATAGTGCGGATCCTGTTTCAGTCTAAAGACTGAAACAGGATCCGCACTTTTCACCGTTCCTTTCAGAATCATTTGATTCATCAGCTAGGAATGCCGATTGCTTCTCCAGACCAATCGAAGGCTAGGCCAAAGTAACTCGATCTTTCCAAGAGGTGTGTGGCCCAACTTTTGAAAGAACCGCTAAGTGGAGAATTATTTGGTTTTTTTCCGAAGCACTTTTCACCGTAATTGTCATAAGGTTGGTCTCTGCATCCTTAAGCATACGAGAGTTTTCACAGACGAAACAGGCTGAGGCCCAGTAATCTTGGCATTTCCAATAGTTGGTCCTAGAGACTACCAAGAAAGTGTTCTTTTAAGTATTATTCTGTTATGGTTTCAGCACTATTTTCAGAACCGGAGCAGGGTTCTCGCATTAGCATAAGAATCCTGCCTGGTAGTTGAGATTTCTGGGTGGGGTGTAGGTGCGGGGCTTCTGTCAGCCCTGCCTTTGATTTGTTTACCTCCAGAGTTGGAAAGTGCATATTTGCGTGAGATGGGAAAAGTGTGGATCGTGCTTCAGATTTCATCCAGACACTTTGAAATGACCAGTGTGTTGGTAATTATTTGCCATTTCCATGGCGTTTGGCCCCGTAATAGTCATGAGGTCGGTCTCTGCATCCTGAAGCCTATGATGCTTTTTGCAGAGAAACCTCTGCTGAGGCCCAGGTAACTTGCTATTTCCCATAGCTGGCACAGGAGCCTTGGAAGATAGGATTGTTTTCAGTATTATTTCACCGTTTTTTCATCACTGTTTCAAGAACGGGAGCCCTTTTCAACCGTTAGCGGAAGAATCCTTCTTTGGAGATGAGATATTTTTCTGGGGTGGCAAGTGCAGGGCCTCTGTCAGTCCTGGGTTTGTAGGACTAGCGCCAGACATGAGAAGTGCGCCTTTGTGGGACAGGTGAATAGTGCGGATCCTGTTTCAGTCTAAAGACTGAAACAGGATCCGCACTTTTCACCGTTCCTTTCAGAATCATTTGATTCATCAGCTAGGAATGCCGATTGCTTCTCCAGACCAATCGAAGGCTAGGCCAAAGTAACTCGATCTTTCCAAGAGGTGTGTGGCCCAACTTTTGAAAGAACCGCTAAGTGGAGAATTATTTGGTTTTTTTCCGAAGCACTTTTCACCGTAATTGTCATAAGGTTGGTCTCTGCATCCTTAAGCATACGAGAGTTTTCACAGACGAAACAGGCTGAGGCCCAGTAATCTTGGCATTTCCAATAGTTGGTCCTAGAGACTACCAAGAAAGTGTTCTTTTAAGTATTATTCTGTTATGGTTTCAGCACTATTTTCAGAACCGGAGCAGGGTTCTCGCATTAGCAAAAGAATCCTGCCTGGTAGTTGAGATTTCTGGGTGGGGTGTAGGTGCGGGGCTTCTGTCAGCCCTGCCTTTGATTTGTTTACCTCCAGAGTTGGAAAGTGCATATTTGCGTGAGATGGGAAAAGTGTGGATCGTGCTTCAGATTTCATCCAGACACTTTGAAATCACCAGTGTGTTGGTAATTATTTGCCATTTCCATGGCGTTTGGCCCCGTAATAGTCATGAGGTCGGTCTCTGCATCCTGAAGCCTATGAAGCTTTTTGCAGAGAAACCTCTGCTGAGGCCCAGGTAACTAGCTAATTCCCATGGGTGGCACAGGAGCCTTGTAAGATAGGATTGTTTTCAGTATTATTTCACCATTTTTTCACCACTGTTTCAAGAACGAGAGCCCTTTTCAACCGGTAGCGGAAGAATCCTTTTTTGGAGATGAGATATTTTTCTGGGGTGGCAAGTGCAGGGCCTCTGTCAGTCCTGGGTTTGTAGGACTAGCGCCAGACATGAGAGGTGCGCCTTTGTGGGACAGGTGAATAGTGCGGATCCTGTTTCAGTCTAAAGACTGAAACAGGATCCGCACTTTTCACCGTTCCTTTCAGAATCATTTGATTCATCAGCTAGGAATGCCGATTGCTTCTCCAGACCAATCAAAGGCTAGGCCAAAGTAACTCGATCTTTCCAAGAGGTGTGTGGCCCAACTTTTGAAAGAACTGCTAAGTGGAGAACTATTTGGTATTTTTCCTAAGCACTTTTCACCGTAATTGTCCTAAGGTTGGTCTCTGCATCCTTAAGCATACCAGAGTTTTCACAGACGAAACAGGCTGAGGCCCATTAATCTTGGCATTTCCAATAGTTGGTCCTAGAGACTACCAAGAAAGTGTTCTTTTAAGTATTATTCTGTTGTGGTTTCAGCATTATTTTCAGAACCGGAGCAGGGTTCTCGCATTAGCATAAGAATCCTGCCTGGTAGTTGAGATTTCTGGGTGGGGTGTAGGTGCGGGGCTTCTGTCAGCCCTGCCTTTGATTTGTTTACCTCCAGAATTGGAAAGTGCATAGTTGCGTGAGATGGGAAAAGTGTGGATCGTGCTTCAGATTTCATCCTGACACTTTGAAATGACCAGTGTGTTGGTAATTATTTGCCATTTCCATGGCATTTGGCACCGTAATAGTGATGAGGTCGGACTCTGCATCCTGAAGCCTATGATGCTTTTTGCAGAGAAACCTCTGCTGAGGCCCAGGTAACTTGCTATTTCCCATAGCTGGCACAGGAGCCTTGGAAGATAGGATTGTTTTCAGTATTATTTCACCATTTTTTCACCACTGTTTCAAGAACGGGAGCCCTTTTCAACCGTTAGCGGAAGAATCCTTCTTTGGAGATGAGATATTTTTCTGGGGTGGCAAGTGCAGGGCCTCTGTCAGTCCTGGGTTTGTAGGACTAGCGCCAGACATGAGAAGTGCGCCTTTGTGGGACAGGTGAATAGTGCGGATCCTGTTTCAGTCTAAAGACTGAAACAGGATCCGCACTTTTCACCGTTCCTTTCAGAATCATTTGATTCATCAGCTAGGAATGCCGATTGCTTCTCCAGACCAATCAAAGGCTAGGCCAAAGTAACTCGATCTTTCCAAGAGGTGTGTGGCCCAACTTTTGAAAGAACCGCTAAGTGGAGAATTATTTGGTTTTTTTCCGAAGCACTTTTCACCGTAATTGTCATAAGGTTGGTCTCTGCATCCTTAAGCATACGAGAGTTTTCACAGACGAAACAGGCTGAGGCCCATTAATCTTGGCATTTCCAATAGTTGGTCCTAGAGACTACCAAGAAAGTGTTCTTTTAAGTATTATTCTGTTATGGTTTCAGCACTATTTTCAGAACCGGAGCAGGGTTCTCGCATTAGCAAAAGAATCCTGCCTGGTAGTTGAGATTTCTGGGTGGGGTGTAGGTGCGGGGCTTCTGTCAGCCCTGCCTTTGATTTGTTTACCTCCAGAGTTGGAAAGTGCATATTTGCGTGAGATGGGAAAAGTGTGGATCGTGCTTCAGATTTCATCCAGACACTTTGAAATGACCAGTGTGTTGGTAATTATTTGCCATTTCCATGGCGTTTGGCCCCGTAATAGTCATGAGGTCGGTCTCTGCATCCTGAAGCCTATGATGCTTTTTGCAGAGAAACCTCTGCTGAGGCCCAGGTAACTTGCTATTTCCCATAGCTGGCACAGGAGCCTTTGAAGATAGGATTGTTTTCAGTATTATTTCACCGTTTTTTCACCACTGTTTCAAGAACGGGAGCCCTTTTCAACCGTTAGCGGAAGAATCCTTCTTTGGAGATGAGATATTTTTCTGGGGTGGCAAGTGCAGGGCCTCTGTCAGTCCTGGGTTTGTAGGACTAGCGCCAGACATGAGAAGTGCGCCTTTGTGGGACAGGTGAATAGTGCGGATCCTGTTTCAGTCTAAAGACTGAAACAGGATCCGCACTTTTCACCGTTCCTTTCAGAATCATTTGATTCATCAGCTAGGAATGCCGATTGCTTCTCCAGACCAATCGAAGGCTAGGCCAAAGTAACTCGATCTTTCCAAGAGGTGTGTGGCCCAACTTTTGAAAGAACCGCTAAGTGGAGAATTATTTGGTTTTTTTCCGAAGCACTTTTCACCGTAATTGTCATAAGGTTGGTCTCTGCATCCTTAAGCATACGAGAGTTTTCACAGACGAAACAGGCTGAGGCCCAGTAATCTTGGCATTTCCAATAGTTGGTCCTAGAGACTACCAAGAAAGTGTTCTTTTAAGTATTATTCTGTTATGGTTTCAGCACTATTTTCAGAACCGGAGCAGGGTTCTCGCATTAGCATAAGAATCCTGC
Source organism: Lemur catta (assembly GCF_020740605.2). Taxonomy (NCBI): domain Eukaryota; kingdom Metazoa; phylum Chordata; class Mammalia; order Primates; family Lemuridae; genus Lemur; species Lemur catta. The sequence goes on along the minus strand of NC_059130.1, from coordinate 12,914,303 downwards.
CTGGTAGTTGAGATTTCTGGGTGGGGTGTAGGTGCGGGGCTTCTGTCAGCCCTGCCTTTGATTTGTTTACCTCCAGAGTTGGAAAGTGCATATTTGCGTGAGATGGGAAAAGTGTGGATCGTGCTTCAGATTTCATCCAGACACTTTGAAATGACCAGTGTGTTGGTAATTATTTGCCATTTCCATGGCGTTTGGCCCCGTAATAGTCATGAGGTCGGTCTCTGCATCCTGAAGCCTATGATGCTTTTTGCAGAGAAACCTCTGCTGAGGCCCAGGTAACTTGCTATTTCCCATAGCTGGCACAGGAGCCTTGGAAGATAGGATTGTTTTCAGTATTATTTCACCGTTTTTTCACCACTGTTTCAAGAACGGGAGCCCTTTTCAACCGTTAGCGGAAGAATCCTTCTTTGGAGATGAGATATTTTTCTGGGGTGGCAAGTGCAGGGCCTCTGTCAGTCCTGGGTTTGTAGGACTAGCGCCAGACATGAGAAGTGCGCCTTTGTGGGACAGGTGAATAGTGCGGATCCTGTTTCAGTCTAAAGACTGAAACAGGATCCGCACTTTTCACCGTTCCTTTCAGAATCATTTGATTCATCAGCTAGGAATGCCGATTGCTTCTCCAGACCAATCGAAGGCTAGGCCAAAGTAACTCGATCTTTCCAAGAGGTGTGTGGCCCAACTTTTGAAAGAACCGCTAAGTGGAGAATTATTTGGTTTTTTTCCGAAGCACTTTTCACCGTAATTGTCATAAGGTTGGTCTCTGCATCCTTAAGCATACGAGAGTTTTCACAGACGAAACAGGCTGAGGCCCATTAATCTTGGCATTTCCAATAGTTGGTCCTAGAGACTACCAAGAAAGTGTTCTTTTAAGTATTATTCTGTTATGGTTTCAGCACTATTTTCAGAACCGGAGCAGGGTTCTCGCATTAGCATAAGAATCCTGCCTGGTAGTTGAGATTTCTGGGTGGGGTGTAGGTGCGGGGCTTCTGTCAGCCCTGCCTTTGATTTGTTTACCTCCAGAGTTGGAAAGTGCATATTTGCGTGAGATGGGAAAAGTGTGGATCGTGCTTCAGATTTCATCCAGACACTTTGAAATGACCAGTGTGTTGGTAATTATTTGCCATTTCCATGGCGTTTGGCCCCGTAATAGTCATGAGGTCGGTCTCTGCATCCTGAAGCCTATGATGCTTTTTGCAGAGAAACCTCTGCTGAGGCCCAGGTAACTTGCTATTTCCCATAGCTGGCACAGGAGCCTTGGAAGATAGGATTGTTTTTAGTATTATTTCACCGTTTTTTCACCACTGTTTCAAGAACGGGAGCCCTTTTCAACCGTTAGCGGAAGAATCCTTCTTTGGAGATGAGATATTTTTCTGGGGTGGCAAGTGCAGGGCCTCTGTCAGTCCTGGGTTTGTAGGACTAGCGCCAGACATGAGAAGTGCGCCTTTGTGGGACAGGTGAATAGTGCGGATCCTGTTTCAGTCTAAAGACTGAAACAGGATCCGCACTTTTCACCGTTCCTTTCAGAATCATTTGATTCATCAGCTAGGATACCGATTGCTTCTCCAGACCAATCGAAGGCTAGGCCAAAGTAACTCGATCTTTCCAAGAGGTGTGTGGCCCAACTTTTGAAAGAACCGCTAAGTGGAGAATTATTTGGTTTTTTTCCGAAGCACTTTTCACCGTAATTGTCATAAGGTTGGTCTCTGCATCCTTAAGCATACGAGAGTTTTCACAGACGAAACAGGCTGAGGCCCAGTAATCTTGGCATTTCCAATAGTTGGTCCTAGAGACTACCAAGAAAGTGTTCTTTTAAGTATTATTCTGTTATGGTTTCAGCACTATTTTCAGAACCGGAGCAGGGTTCTCGCATTAGCAAAAGAATCCTGCCTGGTAGTTGAGATTTCTGGGTGGGGTGTAGGTGCGGGGCTTCTGTCAGCCCTGCCTTTGATTTGTTTACCTCCAGAGTTGGAAAGTGCATATTTGCGTGAGATGGGAAAAGTGTGGATCGTGCTTCAGATTTCATCCAGACACTTTGAAATGACCAGTGTGTTGGTAATTATTTGCCATTTCCATGGCGTTTGGCCCCGTAATAGTCATGAGGTCGGTCTCTGCATCCTGAAGCCTATGAAGCTTTTTGCAGAGAAACCTCTGCTGAGGCCCAGGTAACTAGCTAATTCCCATGGGTGGCACAGGAGCCTTGTAAGATAGGATTGTTTTCAGTATTATTTCACCATTTTTTCACCACTGTTTCAAGAACGAGAGCCCTTTTCAACCGGTAGCGGAAGAATCCTTCTTTGGAGATGAGATATTTTTCTGGGGTGGCAAGTGCAGGGCCTCTGTCAGTCCTGGGTTTGTAGGACTAGCGCCAGACATGAGAAGTGCGCCTTTGTGGGACAGGTGAATAGTGCGGATCCTGTTTCAGTCTAAAGACTGAAACAGGATCCGCACTTTTCACCGTTCCTTTCAGAATCATTTGATTCATCAGCTAGGAATGCCGATTGCTTCTCCAGACCAATCAAAGGCTAGGCCAAAGTAACTCGATCTTTCCAAGAGGTGTGTGGCCCAACTTTTGAAAGAACCGCTAAGTGGAGAACTATTTGGTATTTTTCCTAAGCACTTTTCACCGTAATTGTCCTAAGGTTGGTCTCTGCATCCTTAAGCATACCAGAGTTTTCACAGACGAAACAGGCTGAGGCCCATTAATCTTGGCATTTCCAATAGTTGGTCCTAGAGACTACCAAGAAAGTGTTCTTTTAAGTATTATTCTGTTGTGGTTTCAGCATTATTTTCAGAACCGGAGCAGGGTTCTCGCATTAGCATAAGAATCCTGCCTGGTAGTTGAGATTTCTGGGTGGGGTGTAGGTGCGGGGCTTCTGTCAGCCCTGCCTTTGATTTGTTTACCTCCAGAATTGGAAAGTGCATAGTTGCGTGAGATGGGAAAAGTGTGGATCGTGCTTCAGATTTCATCCTGACACTTTGAAATGACCAGTGTGTTGGTAATTATTTGCCATTTCCATGGCATTTGGCACCGTAATAGTGATGAGGTCGGACTCTGCATCCTGAAGCCTATGATGCTTTTTGCAGAGAAACCTCTGCTGAGGCCCAGGTAACTTGCTATTTCCCATAGCTGGCACAGGAGCCTTGGAAGATAGGATTGTTTTCAGTATTATTTCACCATTTTTTCACCACTGTTTCAAGAACGGGAGCCCTTTTCAACCGTTAGCGGAAGAATCCTTCTTTGGAGATGAGATATTTTTCTGGGGTGGCAAGTGCAGGGCCTCTGTCAGTCCTGGGTTTGTAGGACTAGCGCCAGACATGAGAAGTGCGCCTTTGTGGGACAGGTGAATAGTGCGGATCCTGTTTCAGTCTAAAGACTGAAACAGGATCCGCACTTTTCACCGTTCCTTTCAGAATCATTTGATTCATCAGCTAGGAATGCCGATTGCTTCTCCAGACCAATCGAAGGCTAGGCCAAAGTAACTCGATCTTTCCAAGAGGTGTGTGGCCCAACTTTTGAAAGAACCGCTAAGTGGAGAATTATTTGGTTTTTTTCCGAAGCACTTTTCACCGTAATTGTCATAAGGTTGGTCTCTGCATCCTTAAGCATACGAGAGTTTTCACAGACGAAACAGGCTGAGGCCCATTAATCTTGGCATTTCCAATAGTTGGTCCTAGAGACTACCAAGAAAGTGTTCTTTTAAGTATTATTCTGTTATGGTTTCAGCACTATTTTCAGAACCGGAGCAGGGTTCTCGCATTAGCAAAAGAATCCTGCCTGGTAGTTGAGATTTCTGGGTGGGGTGTAGGTGCGGGGCTTCTGTCAGCCCTGCCTTTGATTTGTTTACCTCCAGAGTTGGAAAGTGCATATTTGCGTGAGATGGGAAAAGTGTGGATCGTGCTTCAGATTTCATCCAGACACTTTGAAATGACCAGTGTGTTGGTAATTATTTGCCATTTCCATGGCGTTTGGCCCCGTAATAGTCATGAGGTCGGTCTCTGCATCCTGAAGCCTATGAAGCTTTTTGCAGAGAAACCTCTGCTGAGGCCCAGGTAACTAGCTAATTCCCATGGGTGGCACAGGAGCCTTGTAAGATAGGATTGTTTTCAGTATTATTTCACCATTTTTTCACCACTGTTTCAAGAACGAGAGCCCTTTTCAACCGGTAGCGGAAGAATCCTTCTTTGGAGATGAGATATTTTTCTGGGGTGGCAAGTGCAGGGCCTCTGTCAGTCCTGGGTTTGTAGGACTAGCGCCAGACATGAGAAGTGCGCCTTTGTGGGACAGGTGAATAGTGCGGATCCTGTTTCAGTCTAAAGACTGAAACAGGATCCGCACTTTTCACCGTTCCTTTCAGAATCATTTGATTCATCAGCTAGGAATGCCGATTGCTTCTCCAGACCAATCGAAGGCTAGGCCAAAGTAACTCGATCTTTCCAAGAGGTGTGTGGCCCAACTTTTGAAAGAACCGCTAAGTGGAGTACTATTTGGTATTTTTCCTAAGCACTTTTCACCGTAATTGTCCTAAGGTTGGTCTCTGCATCCTTAAGCATACCAGAGTTTTCACAGACGAAACAGGCTGAGGCCCATTAATCTTGGCATTTCCAATAGTTGGTCCTAGAGACTACAAAGAAAGTGTTCTTTTAAGTATTATTCTGTTGTGGTTTCAGCATTATTTTCAGAACCCGAGCAGGGTTCTCGCATTAGCATAAGAATCCTGCCTGGTAGTTGAGATTTCTGGGTGGGGTGTAGGTGCCGGGCTTCTGTCAGCCCTGCCTTTGATTTGTTTACCTCCAGAGTTGGAAAGTGCATATTTGCGTGAGATGGGAAAAGTGTGGATCGTGTTTCAGATTTCATCCAGACACTTTGAAATGACCAGTGTGTTGGTAATTATTTGCCATTTCCATGGCGTTTGGCCCCGTAATAGTCATGAGGACGGTCTCTGCATCCTGAAGCCTATGATGCTTTTTGCAGAGAAACCTCTGCTGAGGCCCAGGTAACTTGCTATTTCCCATAGCTGGCACAGGAGCCTTGGAAGATAGGATTGTTTTCAGTATTATTTCACCGTTTTTTCACCACTGTTTCAAGAACGGGAGCCCTTTTCAACCGGTAGCGGAAGAATCCTTCTTTGGAGATGAGATATTTCTCTGGGGTGGCAAGTGCAGGGCCTCTGTCAGTCCTGGGTTTGTTGGACTAGCGCCAGACATGAGAAGTGTGCCTTTGTGGGACAGGTGAATAGTGCGGATCCTGTTTCAGTCTAAAGACTGAAACAGGATCCGCACTTTTCACCGTTCCTTTCAGAATCATTTGATTCATCAGCTAGGAATGCCGATTGCTTCTCCAGACCAATCGAAGGCTAGGCCAAAGTAACTCGATCTTTCCAAGAGGTGTGTGGCCCAACTTTTGAAAGAACCGCTAAGTGGAGAACTATTTGGTATTTTTCCTAAGCACTTTTCACCGTAATTGTCCTAAGGTTGGTCTCTGCATCCTTAAGCATACCAGAGTTTTCACAGACGAAACAGGCTGAGGCCCATTAATCTTGGCATTTCCAATAGTTGGTCCTAGAGACTACCAAGAAAGTGTTCTTTTAAGTATTATTCTGTTGTGGTTTCAGCATTATTTTCAGAACCGGAGCAGGGTTCTCGCATTAGCATAAGAATCCTGCCTGGTAGTTGAGATTTCTGGGTGGGGTGTAGGTGCGGGGCTTCTGTCAGCCCTGCCTTTGATTTGTTTACCTCCAGAATTGGAAAGTGCATAGTTGCGTGAGATGGGAAAAGTGTGGATCGTGCTTCAGATTTCATCCTGACACTTTGAAATGACCAGTGTGTTGGTAATTATTTGCCATTTCCATGGCATTTGGCACCGTAATAGTGATGAGGTCGGACTCTGCATCCTGAAGCCTATGATGCTTTTTGCAGAGAAACCTCTGCTGAGGCCCAGGTAACTTGCTATTTCCCATAGCTGGCACAGGAGCCTTGGAAGATAGGATTGTTTTCAGTATTATTTCACCATTTTTTCACCACTGTTTCAAGAACGGGAGCCCTTTTCAACCGTTAGCGGAAGAATCCTTCTTTGGAGATGAGATATTTTTCTGGGGTGGCAAGTGCAGGGCCTCTGTCAGTCCTGGGTTTGTAGGACTAGCGCCAGACATGAGAAGTGCGCCTTTGTGGGACAGGTGAATAGTGCGGATCCTGTTTCAGTCTAAAGACTGAAACAGGATCCGCACTTTTCACCGTTCCTTTCAGAATCATTTGATTCATCAGCTAGGAATGCCGATTGCTTCTCCAGACCAATCAAAGGCTAGGCCAAAGTAACTCGATCTTTCCAAGAGGTGTGTGGCCCAACTTTTGAAAGAACCGCTAAGTGGAGAATTATTTGGTTTTTTTCCGAAGCACTTTTCACCGTAATTGTCATAAGGTTGGTCTCTGCATCCTTAAGCATACGAGAGTTTTCACAGACGAAACAGGCTGAGGCCCATTAATCTTGGCATTTCCAATAGTTGGTCCTAGAGACTACCAAGAAAGTGTTCTTTTAAGTATTATTCTGTTATGGTTTCAGCACTATTTTCAGAACCGGAGCAGGGTTCTCGCATTAGCAAAAGAATCCTGCCTGGTAGTTGAGATTTCTGGGTGGGGTGTAGGTGCGGGGCTTCTGTCAGCCCTGCCTTTGATTTGTTTACCTCCAGAGTTGGAAAGTGCATATTTGCGTGAGATGGGAAAAGTGTGGATCGTGCTTCAGATTTCATCCAGACACTTTGAAATGACCAGTGTGTTGGTAATTATTTGCCATTTCCATGGCGTTTGGCCCCGTAATAGTCATGAGGTCGGTCTCTGCATCCTGAAGCCTATGAAGCTTTTTGCAGAGAAACCTCTGCTGAGGCCCAGGTAACTAGCTAATTCCCATGGGTGGCACAGGAGCCTTGTAAGATAGGATTGTTTTCAGTATTATTTCACCATTTTTTCACCACTGTTTCAAGAACGAGAGCCCTTTTCAACCGGTAGCGGAAGAATCCTTCTTTGGAGATGAGATATTTTTCTGGGGTGGCAAGTGCAGGGCCTCTGTCAGTCCTGGGTTTGTAGGACTAGCGCCAGACATGAGAAGTGCGCCTTTGTGGGACAGGTGAATAGTGCGGATCCTGTTTCAGTCTAAAGACTGAAACAGGATCCGCACTTTTCACCGTTCCTTTCAGAATCATTTGATTCATCAGCTAGGAATGCCGATTGCTTCTCCAGACCAATCGAAGGCTAGGCCAAAGTAACTCGATCTTTCCAAGAGGTGTGTGGCCCAACTTTTGAAAGAACCGCTAAGTGGAGAACTATTTGGTATTTTTCCTAAGCACTTTTCACCGTAATTGTCCTAAGGTTGGTCTCTGCATCCTTAAGCATACGAGAGTTTTCACAGACGAAACAGGCTGAGGCCCATTAATCTTGGCATTTCCAATAGTTGGTCCTAGAGACTACCAAGAAAGTGTTCTTTTAAGTATTATTCTGTTGTGGTTTCAGCATTATTTTCAGAACCGGAGCAGGGTTCTCGCATTAGCATAAGAATCCTGCCTGGTAGTTGAGATTTCTGGGTGGGGTGTAGGTGCGGGGCTTCTGTCAGCCCTGCCTTTGATTTGTTTACCTCCAGAGTTGGAAAGTGCATATTTGCGTGAGATGGGAAAAGTGTGGATCGTGCTTCAGATTTCATCCAGACACTTTGAAATGACCAGTGTGTTGGTAATTATTTGCCATTTCCATGGCGTTTGGCCCCGTAATAGTCATGAGGTCGGTCTCTGCATCCTGAAGCCTATGATGCTTTTTGCAGAGAAACCTCTGCTGAGGCCCAGGTAACTTGCTATTTCCCATAGCTGGCACAGGAGCCTTGGAAGATAGGATTGTTTTCAGTATTATTTCACCGTTTTTTCACCACTGTTTCAAGAACGGGAGCCCTTTTCAACCGTTAGCGGAAGAATCCTTCTTTGGAGATGAGATATTTTTCTGGGGTGGCAAGTGCAGGGCCTCTGTCAGTCCTGGGTTTGTAGGACTAGCGCCAGACATGAGAAGTGCGCCTTTGTGGGACAGGTGAATAGTGCGGATCCTGTTTCAGTCTAAAGACTGAAACAGGATCCGCACTTTTCACCGTTCCTTTCAGAATCATTTGATTCATCAGCTAGGAATGCCGATTGCTTCTCCAGACCAATCAAAGGCTAGGCCAAAGTAACTCGATCTTTCCAAGAGGTGTGTGGCCCAACTTTTGAAAGAACTGCTAAGTGGAGAACTATTTGGTATTTTTCCTAAGCACTTTTCACCGTAATTGTCCTAAGGTTGGTCTCTGCATCCTTAAGCATACCAGAGTTTTCACAGACGAAACAGGCTGAGGCCCATTAATCTTGGCATTTCCAATAGTTGGTCCTAGAGACTACCAAGAAAGTGTTCTTTTAAGTATTATTCTGTTGTGGTTTCAGCATTATTTTCAGAACCGGTGCAGGGTTCTCGCATTAGCATAAGAATCCTGCCTGGTAGTTGAGATTTCTGGGTGGGGTGTAGGTGCGGGGCTTCTGTCAGCCCTGCCTTTGATTTGTTTACCTCCAGAATTGGAAAGTGCATAGTTGCGTGAGATGGGAAAAGTGTGGATCGTGCTTCAGATTTCATCCTGACACTTTGAAATGACCAGTGTGTTGGTAATTATTTGCCATTTCCATGGCATTTGGCACCGTAATAGTGATGAGGTCGGACTCTGCATCCTGAAGCCTATGATGCTTTTTGCAGAGAAACCTCTGCTGAGGCCCAGGTAACTTGCTATTTCCCATAGCTGGCACAGGAGCCTTGGAAGATAGGATTGTTTTCAGTATTATTTCACCATTTTTTCACCACTGTTTCAAGAACGGGAGCCCTTTTCAACCGTTAGCGGAAGAATCCTTCTTTGGAGATGAGATATTTTTCTGGGGTGGCAAGTGCAGGGCCTCTGTCAGTCCTGGGTTTGTAGGACTAGCGCCAGACATGAGAAGTGCGCCTTTGTGGGACAGGTGAATAGTGCGGATCCTGTTTCAGTCTAAAGACTGAAACAGGATCCGCACTTTTCACCGTTCCTTTCAGAATCATTTGATTCATCAGCTAGGAATGCCGATTGCTTCTCCAGACCAATCAAAGGCTAGGCCAAAGTAACTCGATCTTTCCAAGAGGTGTGTGGCCCAACTTTTGAAAGAACCGCTAAGTGGAGAATTATTTGGTTTTTTTCCGAAGCACTTTTCACCGTAATTGTCATAAGGTTGGTCTCTGCATCCTTAAGCATACGAGAGTTTTCACAGACGAAACAGGCTGAGGCCCATTAATCTTGGCATTTCCAATAGTTGGTCCTAGAGACTACCAAGAAAGTGTTCTTTTAAGTATTATTCTGTTATGGTTTCAGCACTATTTTCAGAACCGGAGCAGGGTTCTCGCATTAGCAAAAGAATCCTGCCTGGTAGTTGAGATTTCTGGGTGGGGTGTAGGTGCGGGGCTTCTGTCAGCCCTGCCTTTGATTTGTTTACCTCCAGAGTTGGAAAGTGCATATTTGCGTGAGATGGGAAAAGTGTGGATCGTGCTTCAGATTTCATCCAGACACTTTGAAATGACCAGTGTGTTGGTAATTATTTGCCATTTCCATGGCGTTTGGCCCCGTAATAGTCATGAGGTCGGTCTCTGCATCCTGAAGCCTATGAAGCTTTTTGCAGAGAAACCTCTGCTGAGGCCCAGGTAACTAGCTAATTCCCATGGGTGGCACAGGAGCCTTGTAAGATAGGATTGTTTTCAGTATTATTTCACCATTTTTTCACCACTGTTTCAAGAACGAGAGCCCTTTTCAACCGGTAGCGGAAGAATCCTTCTTTGGAGATGAGATATTTTTCTGGGGTGGCAAGTGCAGGGCCTCTGTCAGTCCTGGGTTTGTAGGACTAGCGCCAGACATGAGAAGTGCGCCTTTGTGGGACAGGTGAATAGTGCGGATCCTGTTTCAGTCTAAAGACTGAAACAGGATCCGCACTTTTCACCGTTCCTTTCAGAATCATTTGATTCATCAGCTAGGAATGCCGATTGCTTCTCCAGACCAATCGAAGGCTAGGCCAAAGTAACTCGATCTTTCCAAGAGGTGTGTGGCCCAACTTTTGAAAGAACCGCTAAGTGGAGTACTATTTGGTATTTTTCCTAAGCACTTTTCACCGTAATTGTCCTAAGGTTGGTCTCTGCATCCTTAAGCATACCAGAGTTTTCACAGACGAAACAGGCTGAGGCCCATTAATCTTGGCATTTCCAATAGTTGGTCCTAGAGACTACAAAGAAAGTGTTCTTTTAAGTATTATTCTGTTGTGGTTTCAGCATTATTTTCAGAACCCAAGCAGGGTTCTCGCATTAGCATAAGAATCCTGCCTGGTAGTTGAGATTTCTGGGTGGGGTGTAGGTGCCGGGCTTCTGTCAGCCCTGCCTTTGATTTGTTTACCTCCAGAGTTGGAAAGTGCATATTTGCGTGAGATGGGAAAAGTGTGGATCGTGCTTCAGATTTCATCCAGACACTTTGAAATGACCAGTGTGTTGGTAATTATTTGCCATTTCCATGGCGTTTGGCCCCGTAATAGTCATGAGGTCGGTCTCTGCATCCTGAAGCCTATGATGCTTTTTGCAGAGAAACCTCTGCTGAGGCCCAGGTAACTTGCTATTTCCCATAGCTGGCACAGGAGCCTTGGAAGATAGGATTGTTTTCAGTATTATTTCACCGTTTTTTCACCACTGTTTCAAGAACGGGAGCCCTTTTCAACCGGTAGCGGAAGAATCCTTCTTTGGAGATGAGATATTTCTCTGGGGTGGCAAGTGCAGGGCCTCTGTCAGTCCTGGGTTTGTTGGACTAGCGCCAGACATGAGAAGTGCGCCTTTGTGGGACAGGTGAATAGTGCGGATCCTGTTTCAGTCTAAAGACTGAAACAGGATCCGCACTTTTCACCGTTCCTTTCAGAATCATTTGATTCATCAGCTAGGAATGCCGATTGCTTCTCCAGACCAATCGAAGGCTAGGCCAAAGTAACTCGATCTTTCCAAGAGGTGTGTGGCCCAACTTTTGAAAGAACCGCTAAGTGGAGAACTATTTGGTATTTTTCCTAAGCACTTTTCACCGTAATTGTCCTAAGGTTGGTCTCTGCATCCTTAAGCATACCAGAGTTTTCACAGACGAAACAGGCTGAGGCCCATTAATCTTGGCATTTCCAATAGTTGGTCCTAGAGACTACCAAGAAAGTGTTCTTTTAAGTATTATTCTGTTGTGGTTTCAGCATTATTTTCAGAACCGGAGCAGGGTTCTCGCATTAGCATAAGAATCCTGCCTGGTAGTTGAGATTTCTGGGTGGGGTGTAGGTGCGGGGCTTCTGTCAGCCCTGCCTTTGATTTGTTTACCTCCAGAATTGGAAAGTGCATAGTTGCGTGAGATGGGAAAAGTGTGGATCGTGCTTCAGATTTCATCCTGACACTTTGAAATGACCAGTGTGTTGGTAATTATTTGCCATTTCCATGGCATTTGGCACCGTAATAGTCATGAGGTCGGACTCTGCATCCTGAAGCCTATGATGCTTTTTGCAGAGAAACCTCTGCTGAGGCCCAGGTAACTTGCTATTTCCCATAGCTGGCACAGGAGCCTTGGAAGATAGGATTGTTTTCAGTATTATTTCACCGTTTTTTCACCACTGTTTCAAGAACGGGAGCCCTTTTCAACCGTTAGCGGAAGAATCCTTCTTTGGAGATGAGATATTTTTCTGGGGTGGCAAGTGCAGGGCCTCTGTCAGTCCTGGGTTTGTAGGACTAGCGCCAGACATGAGAAGTGCGCCTTTGTGGGACAGGTGAATAGTGCGGATCCTGTTTCAGTCTAAAGACTGAAACAGGATCCGCACTTTTCACCGTTCCTTTCAGAATCATTTGATTCATCAGCTAGGAATGCCGATTGCTTCTCCAGACCAATCCAAGGCTAGGCCAAAGTAACTCGATCTTTCCAAGAGGTGTGTGGCCCAACTTTTGAAAGAACCGCTAAGTGGAGAATTATTTGGTTTTTTTCCGAAGCACTTTTCACCGTAATTGTCATAAGGTTGGTCTCTGCATCCTTAAGCATACGAGAGTTTTCACAGACGAAACAGGCTGAGGCCCTTTAATCTTGGCATTTCCAATAGTTGGTCCTAGAGACTACCAAGAAAGTGTTCTTTTAAGTATTATTCTGTTATGGTTTCAGCACTATTTTCAGAACCGGAGCAGGGTTCTCGCATTAGCAAAAGAATCCTGCCTGGTAGTTGAGATTTCTGGGTGGGGTGTAGGTGCGGGGCTTCTGTCAGCCCTGCCTTTGATTTGTTTACCTCCAGAGTTGGAAAGTGCATATTTGCGTGAGATGGGAAAAGTGTGGATCGTGCTTCAGATTTCATCCAGACACTTTGAAATGACCAGTGTGTTGGTAATTATTTGCCATTTCCATGGCGTTTGGCCCCGTAATAGTCATGAGGTCGGTCTCTGCATCCTGAAGCCTATGAAGCTTTTTGCAGAGAAACCTCTGCTGAGGCCCAGGTAACTAGCTAATTCCCATGGGTGGCACAGGAGCCTTGTAAGATAGGATTGTTTTCAGTATTATTTCACCATTTTTTCACCACTGTTTCAAGAACGAGAGCCCTTTTCAACCGGTAGCGGAAGAATCCTTCTTTGGAGATGAGATATTTTTCTGGGGTGGCAAGTGCAGGGCCTCTGTCTGTCCTGGGTTTGTAGGACTAGCGCCAGACATGAGAAGTGCGCCTTTGTGGGACAGGTGAATAGTGCGGATCCTGTTTCAGTCTAAAGACTGAAACAGGATCCGCACTATTCACCGTTCCTTTCAGAATCATTTGATTCATCAGCTAGGAATGCCGATTGCTTCTCCAGACCAATCAAAGGCTAGGCCAAAGTAACTCGATCTTTCCAAGAGGTGTGTGGCCCAACTTTTGAAAGAACTGCTAAGTGGAGAACTATTTGGTATTTTTCCTAAGCACTTTTCACCGTAATTGTCCTAAGGTTGGTCTCTGCATCCTTAAGCATACCAGAGTTTTCACAGACGAAACAGGCTGAGGCCCATTAATCTTGGCATTTCCAATAGTTGGTCCTAGAGACTACCAAGAAAGTGTTCTTTTAAGTATTATTCTGTTGTGGTTTCAGCATTATTTTCAGAACCGGAGCAGGGTTCTCGCATTAGCATAAGAATCCTGCCTGGTAGTTGAGATTTCTGGGTGGGGTGTAAGTGCGGGGCTTCTGTCAGCCCTGCCTTTGATTTGTTTACCTCCAGAGTTGGAAAGTGCATAGTTGCGTGAGATGGGAAAAGTGTGGATCGTGCTTCAGATTTCATCCTGACACTTTGAAATGACCAGTGTGTTGGTAATTATTTGCCATTTCCATGGCATTTGGCACCGTAATAGTGATGAGGTCGGACTCTGCATCCTGAAGCCTATGATGCTTTTTGCAGAGAAACCTCTGCTGAGGCCCAGGTAACTTGCTATTTCCCATAGCTGGCACAGGAGCCTTGGAAGATAGGATTGTTTTCAGTATTATTTCACCATTTTTTCACCACTGTTTCAAGAACGGGAGCCCTTTTCAACCGTTAGCGGAAGAATCCTTCTTTGGAGATGAGATATTTTTCTGGGGTGGCAAGTGCAGGGCCTCTGTCAGTCCTGGGTTTGTAGGACTAGCGCCAGACATGAGAAGTGCGCCTTTGTGGGACAGGTGAATAGTGCGGATCCTGTTTCAGTCTAAAGACTGAAACAGGATCCGCACTTTTCACCGTTCCTTTCAGAATCATTTGATTCATCAGCTAGGAATGCCGATTGCTTCTCCAGACCAATCAAAGGCTAGGCCAAAGTAACTCGATCTTTCCAAGAGGTGTGTGGCCCAACTTTTGAAAGAACCGCTAAGTGGAGAACTATTTGGTATTTTTCCTAAGCACTTTTCACCGTAATTGTCCTAAGGTTGGTCTCTGCATCCTTAAGCATACCAGAGTTTTCACAGACGAAACAGGCTGAGGCCCAGTAATCTTGGCATTTCCAATAGTTGGTCCTAGAGACTACAAAGAAAGTGTTCTTTTAAGTATTATTCTGTTGTGGTTTCAGCATTATTTTCAGAACCCGAGCAGGGTTCTCGCATTAGCATAAGAATCCTGCCTGGTAGTTGAGATTTCTGGGTGGGGTGTAGGTGCCGGGCTTCTGTCAGCCCTGCCTTTGATTTGTTTACCTCCAGAGTTGGAAAGTGCATATTTGCGTGAGATGGGAAAAGTGTGGATCGTGCTTCAGATTTCATCCAGACACTTTGAAATGACCAGTGTGTTGGTAATTATTTGCCATTTCCATGGCGTTTGGCCCCGTAATAGTCATGAGGTCGGTCTCTGCATCCTGAAGCCTATGAAGCTTTTTGCAGAGAAACCTCTGCTGAGGCCCAGGTAACTAGCTAATTCCCATGGGTGGCACAGGAGCCTTGTAAGATAGGATTGTTTTCAGTATTATTTCACAATTTTTTCACCACTGTTTCAAGAACGAGAGCCCTTTTCAACCGGTAGCGGAAGAATCCTTCTTTGGAGATGAGATATTTTTCTGGGGTGGCAAGTGCAGGGCCTCTGTCAGTCCTGGGTTTGTAGGACTAGCGCCAGACATGAGAAGTGCGCCTTTGTGGGACAGGTGAATAGTGCGGATCCTGTTTCAGTCTAAAGACTGAAACAGGATCCGCACTTTTCACCGTTCCTTTCAGAATCATTTGATTCATCAGCTAGGAATGCCGATTGCTTCTCCAGACCAATCAAAGGCTAGGCCAAAGTAACTCGATCTTTCCAAGAGGTGTGTGGCCCAACTTTTGAAAGAACCGCTAAGTGGAGAACTATTTGGTATTTTTCCTAAGCACTTTTCACCGTAATTGTCCTAAGGTTGGTCTCTGCATCCTTAAGCATACCAGAGTTTTCACAGACGAAACAGGCTGAGGCCCATTAATCTTGGCATTTCCAATAGTTGGTCCTAGAGACTACCAAGAAAGTGTTCTTTTAAGTATTATTCTGTTGTGGTTTCAGCATTATTTTCAGAACCGGAGCAGGGTTCTCGCATTAGCATAAGAATCCTGCCTGGTAGTTGAGATTTCTGGGTGGGGTGTAAGTGCAGGGCTTCTGTCAGCCCTGCCTTTGATTTGTTTACCTCCAGAGTTGGAAAGTGCATAGTTGCGTGAGATGGGAAAAGTGTGGATCGTGCTTCAGATTTCACCCTGACACTTTGAAATGACCAGTGTGTTGGTAATTATTTGCCATTTCCATGGCATTTGGCACCGTAATAGTGATGAGGTCGGAGTCTGCATCCTGAAGCCTATGATGCTTTTTGCAGAGAAACCTCTGCTGAGGCCCAGGTAACTTGCTATTTCCCATAGCTGGCACAGGAGCCTTGGAAGATAGGATTGT
Organism: Lemur catta; assembly: GCF_020740605.2. Taxonomy (NCBI): domain Eukaryota; kingdom Metazoa; phylum Chordata; class Mammalia; order Primates; family Lemuridae; genus Lemur; species Lemur catta. The sequence goes on along the minus strand of NC_059130.1, from coordinate 12,898,873 downwards.
TTTCAGTATTATTTCACCATTTTTTCACCACTGTTTCAAGAACGGGAGCCCTTTTCAACCGTTAGCGGAAGAATCCTTCTTTGGAGATGAGATATTTTTCTGGGGTGGCAAGTGCAGGGCCTCTGTCAGTCCTGGGTTTGTTGGACTAGCGCCAGACATGAGAAGTGCGCCTTTGTGGGACAGGTGAATAGTGCGGATCCTGTTTCAGTCTAAAGACTGAAACAGGATCCGCACTTTTCACCGTTCCTTTCAGAATCATTTGATTCATCAGCTAGGAATGCCGATTGCTTCTCCAGACCAATCAAAGGCTAGGCCAAAGTAACTCGATCTTTCCAAGAGGTGTGTGGCCCAACTTTTGAAAGAACTGCTAAGTGGAGAACTATTTGGTATTTTTCCTAAGCACTTTTCACCGTAATTGTCCTAAGGTTGGTCTCTGCATCCTTAAGCATACCAGAGTTTTCACAGACGAAACAGGCTGAGGCCCATTAATCTTGGCATTTCCAATAGTTGGTCCTAGAGACTACAAAGAAAGTGTTCTTTTAAGTATTATTCTGTTGTGGTTTCAGCATTATTTTCAGAACCCGAGCAGGGTTCTCGCATTAGCATAAGAATCCTGCCTGGTAGTTGAGATTTCTGGGTGGGGTGTAGGTGCCGGGCTTCTGTCAGCCCTGCCTTTGATTTGTTTACCTCCAGAGTTGGAAAGTGCATATTTGCGTGAGATGGGAAAAGTGTGGATCGTGCTTCAGATTTCATCCAGACACTTTGAAATGACCAGTGTGTTGGTAATTATTTGCCATTTCCATGGCGTTTGGCCCCGTAATAGTCATGAGGTCGGTCTCTGCATCCTGAAGCCTATGATGCTTTTTGCAGAGAAACCTCTGCTGAGGCCCAGGTAACTTGCTATTTCCCATAGCTGGCACAGGAACCTTGGAAGATAGGATTGTTTTCAGTATTATTTCACCGTTTTTTCACCACTGTTTCAAGAACGGGAGCCCTTTTCAACCGGTAGCGGAAGAATCCTTCTTTGGAGATGAGATATTTTTCTGGGGTGGCAAGTGCAGGGCCTCTGTCAGTCCTGGGTTTGTTGGACTAGCGCCAGACATGAGAAGTGCGCCTTTGTGGGATAGGTGAATAGTGCGGATCCTGTTTCAGTCTAAAGACTGAAACAGGATCCGCACTTTTCACCGTTCCTTTCAGAATCATTTGATTCATCAGCTAGGAATGCCGATTGCTTCTCCAGACCAATCGAAGGCTAGGCCAAAGTAACTCGATCTTTCCAAGAGGTGTGTGGCCCAACTTTTGAAAGAACCGCTAAGTGGAGAACTATTTGGTATTTTTCCTAAGCACTTTTCACCGTAATTGTCCTAAGGTTGGTCTCTGCATCCTTAAGCATACCAGAGTTTTCACAGACGAAACAGGCTGAGGCCCATTAATCTTGGCATTTCCAATAGTTGGTCCTAGAGACTACCAAGAAAGTGTTCTTTTAAGTATTATTCTGTTGTGGTTTCAGCATTATTTTCAGAACCGGAGCAGGGTTCTCGCATTAGCATAAGAATCCTGCCTGGTAGTTGAGATTTCTGGGTGGGGTGTAAGTGCGGGGCTTCTGTCAGCCCTGCCTTTGATTTGTTTACCTCCAGAGTTGGAAAGTGCATAGTTGCGTGAGATGGGAAAAGTGTGGATCGTGCTTCCGATTTCATCCTGACACTTTGAAATGACCAGTGTGTTGGTAATTATTTGCCATTTCCATGGCATTTGGCACCGTAATAGTGATGAGGTCGGACTCTGCATCCTGAAGCCTATGATGCTTTTTGCAGAGAAACCTCTGCTGAGGCCCAGGTAACTTGCTATTTCCCATAGCTGGCACAGGAGCCTTGGAAGATAGGATTGTTTTCAGTATTATTTCACCATTTTTTCACCACTGTTTCAAGAACGGGAGCCCTTTTCAACCGTTAGCGGAAGAATCCTTCTTTGGAGATGAGATATTTTTCTGGGGTGGCAAGTGCAGGGCCTCTGTCAGTCCTGGGTTTGTAGGACTAGCGCCAGACATGAGAAGTGCGCCTTTGTGGGACAGGTGAATAGTGCGGATCCTGTTTCAGTCTAAAGACTGAAACAGGATCCGCACTTTTCACCGTTCCTTTCAGAATCATTTGATTCATCAGCTAGGAATGGCGATTGCTTCTCCAGACCAATCGAAGGCTAGGCCAAAGTAACTCGATCTTTCCAAGAGGTGTGTGGCCCAACTTTTGAAAGAACCGCTAAGTGGAGAATTATTTGGTTTTTTTCCGAAGCACTTTTCACCGTAATTGTCATAAGGTTGGTCTCTGCATCCTTAAGCATACGAGAGTTTTCACAGACGAAACAGGCTGAGGCCCAGTAATCTTGGCATTTCCAATAGTTGGTCCTAGAGACTACCAAGAAAGTGTTCTTTTAAGTATTATTCTGTTATGGTTTCAGCACTATTTTCAGAACCGGAGCAGGGTTCTCGCATTAGCAAAAGAATCCTGCCTGGTAGTTGAGATTTCTGGGTGGGGTGTAGGTGCGGGGCTTCTGTCAGCCCTGCCTTTGATTTGTTTACCTCCAGAGTTGGAAAGTGCATATTTGCGTGAGATGGGAAAAGTGTGGATCGTGCTTCAGATTTCATCCAGACACTTTGAAATGACCAGTGTGTTGGTAATTATTTGCCATTTCCATGGCGTTTGGCACCGTAATAGTCATGAGGTCTGTCTCTGCATCCTGAAGCCTATGAAGCTTTTTGCAGAGAAACCTCTGCTGAGGCCCAGGTAACTAGCTAATTCCCATGGGTGGCACAGGAGCCTTGTAACATAGGATTGTTTTCAGTATTATTTCACAATTTTTTCACCACTGTTTCAAGAACGAGAGCCCTTTTCAACCGGTAGCGGAAGAATCCGTCTTTGGAGATGAGATATTTCTCTGGGGTGGCAAGTGCAGGGCCTCTGTCAGTCCTGGGTTTGTAGGACTAGCGCCAGACATGAGAAGTGCGCCTTTGTGGGACAGGTGAATAGTGCGGATCCTGTTTCAGTCTAAAGACTGAAACAGGATCCGCACTTTTCACCGTTCCTTTCAGAATCATTTGATTCATCAGCTAGGAATGCCGATTGCTTCTCCAGACCAATCAAAGGCTAGGCCAAAGTAACTCGATCTTTCCAAGAGGTGTGTGGCCCAACTTTTGAAAGAACCGCTAAGTGGAGAACTATTTGGTATTTTTCCTAAGCACTTTTCACCGTAATTGTCCTAAGGTTGGTCTCTGCATCCTTAAGCATACCAGAGTTTTCACAGACGAAACAGGCTGAGGCCCATTAATCTTGGCATTTCCAATAGTTGGTCCTAGAGACTACCAAGAAAGTGTTCTTTTAAGTATTATTCTGTTGTGGTTTCAGCATTATTTTCAGAACCGGAGCAGGGTTCTCGCATTAGCATAAGAATCCTGCCTGGTAGTTGAGATTTCTGGGTGGGGTGTAAGTGCGGGGCTTCTGTCAGCCCTGCCTTTGATTTGTTTACCTCCAGAGTTGGAAAGTGCATAGTTGCGTGAGATGGGAAAAGTGTGGATCGTGCTTCAGATTTCATCCTGACACTTTGAAATGACCAGTGTGTTGGTAATTATTTGCCATTTCCATGGCATTTGGCACCGTAATAGTGATGAGGTCGGAGTCTGCATCCTGAAGCCTATGATGCTTTTTGCAGAGAAACCTCTGCTGAGGCCCAGGTAACTTGCTATTTCCCATAGCTGGCACAGGAGCCTTGGAAGATAGGATTGTTTTCAGTATTATTTCACCATTTTTTCACCACTGTTTCAAGAACGGGAGCCCTTTTCAACCGTTAGCGGAAGAATCCTTCTTTGGAGATGAGATATTTTTCTGGGGTGGCAAGTGCAGGGCCTCTGTCAGTCCTGGGTTTGTTGGACTAGCGCCAGACATGAGAAGTGCGCCTTTGTGGGACAGGTGAATAATGCGGATCCTGTTTCAGTCTAAAGACTGAAACAGGATCCGCACTTTTCACCGTTCCTTTCAGAATCATTTGATTCATCAGCTAGGAATGGCGATTGCTTCTCCAGACCAATCAAAGGCTAGGCCAAAGTAACTCGATCTTTCCAAGAGGTGTGTGGCCCAACTTTTGAAAGAACCGCTAAGTGGAGAACTATTTGGTATTTTTCCTAAGCACTTTTCACCTTAATTGTCCTAAGGTTGGTCTCTGCATCCTTAAGCATACCAGAGTTTTCACAGACGAAACAGGCTGAGGCCCATTAATCTTGGCATTTCCAATAGTTGGTCCTAGAGACTACCAAGAAAGTGTTCTTTTAAGTATTATTCTGTTGTGGTTTCAGCATTATTTTCAGAACCCGAGCAGGGTTCTCGCATTAGCATAAGAATCCTGCCTGGTAGTTGAGATTTCTGGGTGGGGTGTAGGTGCCGGGCTTCTGTCAGCCCTGCCTTTGATTTGTTTACCTCCAGAGTTGGAAAGTGCATATTTGCGTGAGATGGGAAAAGTGTGGATCGTGCTTCAGATTTCATCCAGACACTTTGAAATGACCAGTGTGTTGGTAATTATTTGCCATTTCCATGGCGTTTGGCCCCGTAATAGTCATGAGGTCGGTCTCTGCATCCTGAAGCCTATGATGCTTTTTGCAGAGAAACCTCTGCTGAGGCCCAGGTAACTTGCTATTTCCCATAGCTGGCACAGGAGCCTTGGAAGATAGGATTGTTTTCAGTATTATTTCACCGTTTTTTCACCACTGTTTCAAGAACGGGAGCCCTTTTCAACCGGTAGCGGAAGAATCCTTCTTTGGAGATGAGATATTTTTCTGGGGTGGCAAGTGCAGGGCCTCTGTCAGTCCTGGGTTTGTTGGACTAGCGCCAGACATGAGAAGTGCGCCTTTGTGGGACAGGTGAATAGTGCGGATCCTGTTTCAGTCTAAAGACTGAAACAGGATCCGCACTTTTCACCGTTCCTTTCAGAATCATTTGATTCATCAGCTAGGAATGCCGATTGCTTCTCCAGACCAATCGAAGGCTAGGCCAAAGTAACTCGATCTTTCCAAGAGGTGTGTGGCCCAACTTTTGAAAGAACCGCTAAGTGGAGAACTATTTGGTATTTTTCCTAAGCACTTTTCACCGTAATTGTCCTAAGGTTGGTCTCTGCATCCTTAAGCATACCAGAGTTTTCACAGACGAAACAGGCTGAGGCCCATTAATCTTGGCATTTCCAATAGTTGGTCCTAGAGACTACCAAGAAAGTGTTCTTTTAAGTATTATTCTGTTGTGGTTTCAGCATTATTTTCAGAACCGGAGCAGGGTTCTCGCATTAGCATAAGAATCCTGCCTGGTAGTTGAGATTTCTGGGTGGGGTGTAAGTGCGGGGCTTCTGTCAGCCCTGCCTTTGATTTGTTTACCTCCAGAGTTGGAAAGTGCATAGTTGCGTGAGATGGGAAAAGTGTGGATCGTGCTTCCGATTTCATCCTGACACTTTGAAATGACCAGTGTGTTGGTAATTATTTGCCATTTCCATGGCATTTGGCACCGTAATAGTGATGAGGTCGGACTCTGCATCCTGAAGCCTATGATGCTTTTTGCAGAGAAACCTCTGCTGAGGCCCAGGTAACTTGCTATTTCCCATAGCTGGCACAGGAGCCTTGGAAGATAGGATTGTTTTCAGTATTATTTCACCATTTTTTCACCACTGTTTCAAGAACGGGAGCCCTTTTCAACCGTTAGCGGAAGAATCCTTCTTTGGAGATGAGATATTTTTCTGGGGTGGCAAGTGCAGGGCCTCTGTCAGTCCTGGGTTTGTTGGACTAGCGCCAGACATGAGAAGTGCGCCTTTGTGGGACAGGTGAATAGTGCGGATCCTGTTTCAGTCTAAAGACTGAAACAGGATCCGCACTTTTCACCGTTCCTTTCAGAATCATTTGATTCATCAGCTAGGAATGCCGATTGCTTCTCCAGACCAATCAAAGGCTAGGCCAAAGTAACTCGATCTTTCCAAGAGGTGTGTGGCCCAACTTTTGAAAGAACTGCTAAGTGGAGAAGTATTTGGTATTTTTCCTAAGCACTTTTCACCGTAATTGTCCTAAGGTTGGTCTCTGCATCCTTAAGCATACCAGAGTTTTCACAGACGAAACAGGCTGAGGCCCATTAATCTTGGCATTTCCAATAGTTGGTCCTAGAGACTACAAAGAAAGTGTTCTTTTAAGTATTATTCTGTTGTGGTTTCAGCATTATTTTCAGAACCGGAGCAGGGTTCTCGCATTAGCATAAGAATCCTGCCTGGTAGTTGAGATTTCTGGGTGGGGTGTAAGTGCGGGGCTTCTGTCAGCCCTGCCTTTGATTTGTTTACCTCCAGAGTTGGAAAGTGCATAGTTGCGTGAGATGGGAAAAGTGTGGATCGTGCTTCAGATTTCATCCTGACACTTTGAAATGACCAGTGTGTTGGTAATTATTTGCCATTTCCATGGCATTTGGCACCGTAATAGTGATGAGGTCGGAGTCTGCATCCTGAAGCCTATGATGCTTTTTCAGAGAAACCTCTGCTGAGGCCCAGGTAACTTGCTATTTCCCATAGCTGGCACAGGAGCCTTGGAAGATAGGATTGTTTTCAGTATTATTTCACCATTTTTTCACCACTGTTTCAAGAACGGGAGCCCTTTTCAACCGTTAGCGGAAGAATCCTTCTTTGGAGATGAGATATTTTTCTGGGGTGGCAAGTGCAGGGCCTCTGTCAGTCCTGGGTTTGTTGGACTAGCGCCAGACATGAGAAGTGCGCCTTTGTGGGACAGGTGAATAGTGCGGATCCTGTTTCAGTCTAAAGACTGAAACAGGATCCGCACTTTTCACCGTTCCTTTCAGAATCATTTGATTCATCAGCTAGGAATGCCGATTGCTTCTCCAGACCAATCAAAGGCTAGGCCCAAGTAACTCGATCTTTCCAAGAGGTGTGTGGCCCAACTTTTGAAAGAACTGCTAAGTGGAGAACTATTTGGTATTTTTCCTAAGCACTTTTCACCGTAATTGTCCTAAGGTTGGTCTCTGCATCCTTAAGCATACCAGAGTTTTCACAGACGAAACAGGCTGAGGCCCATTAATCTTGGCATTTCCAATAGTTGGTCCTAGAGACTACCAAGAAAGTGTTCTTTTAAGTATTATTCTGTTGTGGTTTCAGCATTATTTTCAGAACCCGAGCAGGGTTCTCGCATTAGCATAAGAATCCTGCCTGGTAGTTGAGATTTCTGGGTGGGGTGTAGGTGCGGGGCTTCTGTCAGCCCTGCCTTTGATTTGTTTACCTCCAGAGTTGGAAAGTGCATATTTGCGTGAGATGGGAAAAGTGTGGATCGTGCTTCAGATTTCATCCAGACACTTTGAAATGACCAGTGTGTTGGTAATTATTTGCCATTTCCATGGCGTTTGGCCCCGTAATAGTCATGAGGTCGGTCTCTGCATCCTGAAGCCTATGATGCTTTTTGCAGAGAAACCTCTGCTGAGGCCCAGGTAACTTGCTATTTCCCATAGCTGGCACAGGAGCCTTGGAAGATAGGATTGTTTTCAGTATTATTTCACCGTTTTTTCACCACTGTTTCAAGAACGGGAGCCCTTTTCAACCGGTAGCGGAAGAATCCTTCTTTGGAGATGAGATATTTTTCTGGGGTGGCAAGTGCAGGGCCTCTGTCAGTCCTGGGTTTGTTGGACTAGCGCCAGACATGAGAAGTGCGCCTTTGTGGGACAGGTGAATAGTGCGGATCCTGTTTCAGTCTAAAGACTGAAACAGGATCCGCACTTTTCACCGTTCCTTTCAGAATCATTTGATTCATCAGCTAGGAATGCCGATTGCTTCTCCAGACCAATCGAAGGCTAGGCCAAAGTAACTCGATCTTTCCAAGAGGTGTGTGGCCCAACTTTTGAAAGAACCGCTAAGTGGAGAACTATTTGGTATTTTTCCTAAGCACTTTTCACCGTAATTGTCCTAAGGTTGGTCTCTGCATCCTTAAGCATACCAGAGTTTTCACAGACGAAACAGGCTGAGGCCCATTAATCTTGGCATTTCCAATAGTTGGTCCTAGAGACTACCAAGAAAGTGTTCTTTTAAGTATTATTCTGTTGTGGTTTCAGAATTATTTTCAGAACCGGAGCAGGGTTCTCGCATTAGCATAAGAATCCTGCCTGGTAGTTGAGATTTCTGGGTGGGGTGTAAGTGCGGGGCTTCTGTCAGCCCTGCCTTTGATTTGTTTACCTCCAGAGTTGGAAAGTGCATAGTTGCGTGAGATGGGAAAAGTGTGGATCGTGCTTCCGATTTCATCCTGACACTTTGAAATGACCAGTGTGTTGGTAATTATTTGCCATTTCCATGGCATTTGGCACCGTAATAGTGATGAGGTCGGACTCTGCATCCTGAAGCCTATGATGCTTTTTGCAGAGAAACCTCTGCTGAGGCCCAGGTAACTTGCTATTTCCCATAGCTGGCACAGGAGCCTTGGAAGATAGGATTGTTTTCAGTATTATTTCACCATTTTTTCACCACTGTTTCAAGAACGGGAGCCCTTTTCAACCGTTAGCGGAAGAATCCTTCTTTGGAGATGAGATATTTTTCTGGGGTGGCAAGTGCAGGGCCTCTGTCAGTCCTGGGTTTGTAGGACTAGCGCCAGACATGAGAAGTGCGCCTTTGTGGGACAGGTGAATAGTGCGGATCCTGTTTCAGTCTAAAGACTGAAACAGGATCCGCACTTTTCACCGTTCCTTTCAGAATCATTTGATTCATCAGCTAGGAATGCCGATTGCTTCTCCAGACCAATCAAAGGCTAGGCCAAAGTAACTCGATCTTTCCAAGAGGTGTGTGGCCCAACTTTTGAAAGAACCGCTAAGTGGAGAATTATTTGGTTTTTTTCCGAAGCACTTTTCACCGTAATTGTCATAAGGTTGGTCTCTGCATCCTTAAGCATACGAGAGTTTTCACAGACGAAACAGGCTGAGGCCCATTAATCTTGGCATTTCCAATAGTTGGTTCTAGAGACTACCAAGAAAGTGTTCTTTTAAGTATTATTCTGTTATGGTTTCAGCACTATTTTCAGAACCGGAGCAGGGTTCTCGCATTAGCAAAAGAATCCTGCCTGGTAGTTGAGATTTCTGGGTGGGGTGTAGGTGCGGGGCTTCTGTCAGCCCTGCCTTTGATTTGTTTACCTCCAGAGTTGGAAAGTGCATATTTGCGTGAGATGGGAAAAGTGTGGATCGTGCTTCAGATTTCATCCAGACACTTTGAAATGACCAGTGTGTTGGTAATTATTTGCCATTTCCATGGCGTTTGGCACCGTAATAGTCATGAGGTCTGTCTCTGCATCCTGAAGCCTATGAAGCTTTTTGCAGAGAAACCTCTGCTGAGGCCCAGGTAACTAGCTAATTCCCATGGGTGGCACAGGAGCCTTGTAAGATAGGATTGTTTTCAGTATTATTTCACCATTTTTTCACCACTGTTTCAAGAACGAGAGCCCTTTTCAACCGGTAGCGGAAGAATCCGTCTTTGGAGATGAGATATTTTTCTGGGGTGGCAAGTGCAGGGCCTCTGTCAGTCCTGGGTTTGTAGGACTAGCGCCAGACATGAGAAGTGCGCCTTTGTGGGACAGGTGAATAGTGCGGATCCTGTTTCAGTCTAAAGACTGAAACAGGATCCGCACTTTTCACCGTTCCTTTCAGAATCATTTGATTCATCAGCTAGGAATGCCGATTGCTTCTCCAGACCAATCAAAGGCTAGGCCAAAGTAACTCGATCTTTCCAAGAGGTGTGTGGCCCAACTTTTGAAAGAACTGCTAAGTGGAGAACTATTTGGTATTTTTCCTAAGCACTTTTCACCGTAATTGTCCTAAGGTTGGTCTCTGCATCCTTAAGCATACCAGAGTTTTCACAGACGAAACAGGTGAGGCCCATTAATCTTGGCATTTCCAATAGTTGGTCCTAGAGACTACCAAGAAAGTGTTCTTTTAAGTATTATTCTGTTGTGGTTTCAGCATTATTTTCAGAACCGGAGCAGGGTTCTCGCATTAGCATAAGAATCCTGCCTGGTAGTTGAGATTTCTGGGTGGGGTGTAAGTGCGGGGCTTCTGTCAGCCCTGCCTTTGATTTGTTTACCTCCAGAGTTGGAAAGTGCATAGTTGCGTGAGATGGGAAAAGTGTGGATCGTGCTTCAGATTTCATCCTGACACTTTGAAATGACCAGTGTGTTGGTAATTATTTGCCATTTCCATGGCATTTGGCACCGTAATAGTGATGAGGTCGGACTCTGCATCCTGAAGCCTATGATGCTTTTTGCAGAGAAACCTCTGTTGAGGCCCAGGTAACTTGCTATTTCCCATAGCTGGCACAGGAGCCTTGGAAGATAGGATTGTTTTCAGTATTATTTCACCATTTTTTCACCACTGTTTCAACAACGGGAGCCCTTTTCAACCGGTAGCGGAAGAATCCTTCTTTGGAGATGAGATATTTTTCTGGGGTGGCAAGTGCAGGGCCTCTGTCAGTCCTGGGTTTGTTGGACTAGCGCCAGACATGAGAAGTGCGCCTTTGTGGGACAGGTGAATAGTGCGGATCCTGTTTCAGTCTAAAGACTGAAACAGGATCCGCACTTTTCACCGTTCCTTTCAGAATCATTTGATTCATCAGCTAGGAATGCCGATTGCTTCTCCAGACCAATCGAAGGCTAGGCCAAAGTAACTCGATCTTTCCAAGAGGTGTGTGGCCCAACTTTTGAAAGAACCGCTAAGTGGAGAACTATTTGGTATTTTTCCTAAGCACTTTTCACCGTAATTGTCCTAAGGTTGGTCTCTGCATCCTTAAGCATACCAGAGTTTTCACAGACGAAACAGGCTGAGGCCCATTAATCTTGGCATTTCCAATAGTTGGTCCTAGAGACTACCAAGAAAGTGTTCTTTTAAGTATTATTCTGTTGTGGTTTCAGCACTATTTTCAGAACCGGAGCAGGGTTCTCGCATTAGCATAAGAATCCTGCCTGGTAGTTGAGATTTCTGGGTGGGGTGTAGGTGCGGGGCTTCTGTCAGCCCTGCCTTTGATTTGTTTACCTCCAGAGTTGGAAAGTGCATAGTTGCGTGAGATGGGAAAAGTGTGGATCGTGCTTCAGATTTCATCCTGACACTTTGAAATGACCAGTGTGTTGGTAATTATTTGCCATTTCCATGGCATTTGGCACCGTAATAGTGATGAGGTCGGACTCTGCATCCTGAAGCCTATGATGCTTTTTGCAGAGAAACCTCTGCTGAGGCCCAGGTAACTTGCTATTTCCCATAGCTGGCACAGGAGCCTTGGAAGATAGGATTGTTTTCAGTATTATTTCACCATTTTTTCACCACTGTTTCAAGAACGGGAGCCCTTCTCAACCGTTAGCGGAAGAATCCTTCTTTGGAGATGAGATATTTTTCTGGGGTGGCAAGTGCAGGGCCTCTGTCAGTCCTGGGTTTGTAGGACTAGCGCCAGACATGAGAAGTGCGCCTTTGTGGGACAGGTGAATAGTGCGGATCCTGTTTCAGTCTAAAGACTGAAACAGGATCCGCACTTTTCACCGTTCCTTTCAGAATCATTTGATTCATCAGCTAGGAATGCCGATTGCTTCTCCAGACCAATCAAAGGCTAGGCCAAAGTAACTCGATCTTTCCAAGAGGTGTGTGGCCCAACTTTTGAAAGAACCGCTAAGTGGAGAACTATTTGGTATTTTTCCTAAGCACTTTTCACCGTAATTGTCCTAAGGTTGGTCTCTGCATCCTTAAGCATACCAGAGTTTTCACAGACGAAACAGGCTGAGGCCCATTAATCTTGGCATTTCCAATAGTTGGTCCTAGAGACTACAAAGAAAGTGTTCTTTTAAGTATTATTCTGTTGTGGTTTCAGCATTGTTTTCAGAACCGGAGCAGGGTTCTCGCATTAGCATAAGAATCCTGCCTGGTAGTTGAGATTTCTGGGTGGGGTGTAAGTGCGGGGCTTCTGTCAGCCCTGCCTTTGATTTGTTTACCTCCAGAGTTGGAAAGTGCATAGTTGCGTGAGATGGGAAAAGTGTGGATCGTGCTTCAGATTTCATCCTGACACTTTGAAATGACCAGTGTGTTGGTAATTATTTGCCATTTCCATGGCATTTGGCACCGTAATAGTGATGAGGTCGGACTCTGCATCCTGAAGCCTATGATGCTTTTTGCAGAGAAACCTCTGCTGAGGCCCAGGTAACTTGCTATTTCCCATAGCTGGCACAGGAGCCTTGGAAGATAGGATTGTTTTCAGTATTATTTCACCATTTTTTCACCACTGTTTCAACAACGGGAGCCCTTTTCAACCGGTAGCGGAAGAATCCTTCTTTGGAGATGAGATATTTTTCTGGGGTGGCAAGTGCAGGGCCTCTGTCAGTCCTGGGTTTGTTGGACTAGCGCCAGACATGAGAAGTGCGCCTTTGTGGGACAGGTGAATAGTGCGGATCCTGTTTCAGTCTAAAGACTGAAACAGGATCCGCACTTTTCACCGTTCCTTTCAGAATCATTTGATTCATCAGCTAGGAATGCCGATTGCTTCTCCAGACCAATCGAAGGCTAGGCCAAAGTAACTCGATCTTTCCAAGAGGTGTGTGGCCCAACTTTTGAAAGAACCGCTAAGTGGAGAACTATTTGGTATTTTTCCTAAGCACTTTTCACCGTAATTGTCCTAAGGTTGGTCTCTGCATCCTTAAGCATACCAGAGTTTTCACAGACGAAACAGGCTGAGGCCCATTAATCTTGGCATTTCCAATAGTTGGTCCTAGAGACTACCAAGAAAGTGTTCTTTTAAGTATTATTCTGTTGTGGTTTCAGCACTATTTTCAGAACCGGAGCAGGGTTCTCGCATTAGCATAAGAATCCTGCCTGGTAGTTGAGATTTCTGGGTGGGGTGTAGGTGCGGGGCTTCTGTCAGCCCTGCCTTTGATTTGTTTACCTCCAGAGTTGGAAAGTGCATAGTTGCGTGAGATGGGAAAAGTGTGGATCGTGCTTCAGATTTCATCCTGACACTTTGAAATGACCAGTGTGTTGGTAATTATTTGCCATTTCCATGGCATTTGGCACCGTAATAGTGATGAGGTCGGACTCTGCATCCTGAAGCCTATGATGCTTTTTGCAGAGAAACCTCTGCTGAGGCCCAGGTAACTTGCTATTTCCCATAGCTGGCACAGGAGCCTTGGAAGATAGGATTGTTTTCAGTATTATTTCACCATTTTTTCACCACTGTTTCAAGAACGGGAGCCCTTCTCAACCGTTAGCGGAAGAATCCTTCTTTGGAGATGAGATATTTTTCTGGGGTGGCAAGTGCAGGGCCTCTGTCAGTCCTGGGTTTGTAGGACTAGCGCCAGACATGAGAAGTGCGCCTTTGTGGGACAGGTGAATAGTGCGGATCCTGTTTCAGTCTAAAGACTGAAACAGGATCCGCACTTTTCACCGTTCCTTTCAGAATCATTTGATTCATCAGCTAGGAATGCCGATTGCTTCTCCAGACCAATCAAAGGCTAGGCCAAAGTAACTCGATCTTTCCAAGAGGTGTGTGGCCCAACTTTTGAAAGAACTGCTAAGTGGAGAACTATTTGGTATTTTTCCTAAGCACTTTTCACCGTAATTGTCCTAAGGTTGGTCTCTGCATCCTTAAGCATACCAGAGTTTTCACAGACGAAACAGGCTGAGGCCCATTAATCTTGGCATTTCCAATAGTTGGTCCTAGAGACTACCAAGAAAGTGTTCTTTTAAGTATTATTCTGTTGTGGTTTCAGCATTATTTTCAGAACCGGAGCAGGGTTCTCGCATTAGCATAAGAATCCTGCCTGGTAGTTGAGATTTCTGGGTGGGGTGTAAGTGCGGGGCTTCTGTCAGCCCTGCCTTTGATTTGTTTACCTCCAGAGTTGGAAAGTGCATAGTTGCGTGAGATGGGAAAAGTGTGGATCGTGCTTCCGATTTCATCCTGACACTTTGAAATGACCAGTGTGTTGGTAATTATTTGCCATTTCCATGGCATTTGGCACCGTAATAGTGATGAGGTCGGACTCTGCATCCTGAAGCCTATGATGCTTTTTGCAGAGAAACCTCTGCTGAGGCCCAGGTAACTTGCTATTTCCCATAGCTGGCACAGGAGCCTTGGAAGATAGGATTGTTTTCAGTATTATTTCACCATTTTTTCACCACTGTTTCAAGAACGGGAGCCCTTTTCAACCGTTAGCGGAAGAATCCTTCTTTGGAGATGAGATATTTTTCTGGGGTGGCAAGTGCAGGGCCTCTGTCAGTCCTGGGTTTGTTGGACTAGCGCCAGACATGAGAAGTGCGCCTTTGTGGGACAGGTGAATAGTGCGGATCCTGTTTCAGTCTAAAGACTGAAACAGGATCCGCACTTTTCACCGTTCCTTTCAGAATCATTTGATTCATCAGCTAGGAATGCCGATTGCTTCTCCAGACCAATCAAAGGCTAGGCCAAAGTAACTCGATCTTTCCAAGAGGTGTGTGGCCCAACTTTTGAAAGAACTGCTAAGTGGAGAACTATTTGGTATTTTTCCTAAGCACTTTTCACCGTAATTGTCCTAAGGTTGGTCTCTGCATCCTTAAGCATACCAGAGTTTTCACAGACGAAACAGGCTGAGGCCCATTAATCTTGGCATTTCCAATAGTTGGTCCTAGAGACTACAAAGAAAGTGTTCTTTTAAGTATTATTCTGTTGTGGTTTCAGCATTGTTTTCAGAACCCGAGCAGGGTTCTCGCATTAGCATAAGAATCCTGCCTGGTAGTTGAGATTTCTGGGTGGGGTGTAGGTGCGGGGCTTCTGTCAGCCCTGCCTTTGATTTGTTTACCTCCAGAGTTGGAAAGTGCATAGTTGCGTGAGATGGGAAAAGTGTGGATCGTGCTTCAGATTTCATCCAGACACTTTGAAATGACCAGTGTGTTGGTAATTATTTGCCATTTCCATGGCGTTTGGCCCCGTAATAGTCATGAGGTCGGTCTCTGCATCCTGAAGCCTATGAAGCTTTTTGCAGAGAAACCTCTGCTGAGGCCCAGGTAACTAGCTAATTCCCATGGGTGGCACAGGAGCCTTGTAAGATAGGATTGTTTTCAGTATTATTTCACCATTTTTTCACCACTGTTTCAAGAACGAGAGCCCTTTTCAACCGGTAGCGGAAGAATCCTTCTTTGGAGATGAGATATTTTTCTGGGGTGGCAAGTGCAGGGCCTCTGTCTGTCCTGGGTTTGTAGGACTAGCGCCAGACATGAGAAGTGCGCCTTTGTGGGACAGGTGAATAGTGCGGATCCTGTTTCAGTCTAAAGACTGAAACAGGATCCGCACTTTTCACCGTTCCTTTCAGAATCATTTGATTCATCAGCTAGGAATGCCGATTGCTTCTCCAGACCAATCAAAGGCTAGGCCAAAGTAACTCGATCTTTCCAAGAGGTGTGTGGCCCAACTTTTGAAAGAACTGCTAAGTGGAGAACTATTTGGTATTTTTCCTAAGCACTTTTCACCGTAATTGTCCTAAGGTTGGTCTCTGCATCCTTAAGCATACCAGAGTTTTCACAGACGAAACAGGCTGAGGCCCATTAATCTTGGCATTTCCAATAGTTGGTCCTAGAGACTACCAAGAAAGTGTTCTTTTAAGTATTATTCTGTTGTGGTTTCAGCATTATTTTCAGAACCGGAGCAGGGTTCTCGCATTAGCATAAGAATCCTGCCTGGTAGTTGAGATTTCTGGGTGGGGTGTAAGTGCGGGGCTTCTGTCAGCCCTGCCTTTGATTTGTTTACCTCCAGAGTTGGAAAGTGCATAGTTGCGTGAGATGGGAAAAGTGTGGATCGTGCTTCAGATTTCATCCTGACACTTTGAAATGACCAGTGTGTTGGTAATTATTTGCCATTTCCATGGCATTTGGCACCGTAATAGTGATGAGGTCGGACTCTGCATCCTGAAGCCTATGATGCTTTTTGCAGAGAAACCTCTGCTGAGGCCCAGGTAACTTGCTATTTCCCATAGCTGGCACAGGAGCCTTGGAAGATAGGATTGTTTTCAGTATTATTTCACCATTTTTTCACCACTGTTTCAACAACGGGAGCCCTTTTCAACCGGTAGCGGAAGAATCCTTCTTTGGAGATGAGATATTTTTCTGGGGTGGCAAGTGCAGGGCCTCTGTCAGTCCTGGGTTTGTTGGACTAGCGCCAGACATGAGAAGTGCGCCTTTGTGGGACAGGTGAATAGTGCGGATCCTGTTTCAGTCTAAAGACTGAAACAGGATCCGCACTTTTCACCGTTCCTTTCAGAATCATTTGATTCATCAGCTAGGAATGCCGATTGCTTCTCCAGACCAATCGAAGGCTAGGCCAAAGTAACTCGATCTTTCCAAGAGGTGTGTGGCCCAACTTTTGAAAGAACCGCTAAGTGGAGAACTATTTGGTATTTTTCCTAAGCACTTTTCACCGTAATTGTCCTAAGGTTGGTCTCTGCATCCTTAAGCATACCAGAGTTTTCACAGACGAAACAGGCTGAGGCCCATTAATCTTGGCATTTCCAATAGTTGGTCCTAGAGACTACCAAGAAAGTGTTCTTTTAAGTATTATTCTGTTGTGGTTTCAGCACTATTTTCAGAACCGGAGCAGGGTTCTCGCATTAGCATAAGAATCCTGCCTGGTAGTTGAGATTTCTGGGTGGGGTGTAGGTGCGGGGCTTCTGTCAGCCCTGCCTTTGATTTGTTTACCTCCAGAGTTGGAAAGTGCATAGTTGCGTGAGATGGGAAAAGTGTGGATCGTGCTTCAGATTTCATCCTGACACTTTGAAATGACCAGTGTGTTGGTAATTATTTGCCATTTCCATGGCATTTGGCACCGTAATAGTGATGAGGTCGGACTCTGCATCCTGAAGCCTATGATGCTTTTTGCAGAGAAACCTCTGCTGAGGCCCAGGTAACTTGCTATTTCCCATAGCTGGCACAGGAGCCTTGGAAGATAGGATTGTTTTCAGTATTATTTCACCATTTTTTCACCACTGTTTCAAGAACGGGAGCCCTTCTCAACCGTTAGCGGAAGAATCCTTCTTTGGAGATGAGATATTTTTCTGGGGTGGCAAGTGCAGGGCCTCTGTCAGTCCTGGGTTTGTAGGACTAGCGCCAGACATGAGAAGTGCGCCTTTGTGGGACAGGTGAATAGTGCGGATCCTGTTTCAGTCTAAAGACTGAAACAGGATCCGCACTTTTCACCGTTCCTTTCAGAATCATTTGATTCATCAGCTAGGAATGCCGATTGCTTCTCCAGACCAATCAAAGGCTAGGCCAAAGTAACTCGATCTTTCCAAGAGGTGTGTGGCCCAACTTTTGAAAGAACTGCTAAGTGGAGAACTATTTGGTATTTTTCCTAAGCACTTTTCACCGTAATTGTCCTAAGGTTGGTCTCTGCATCCTTAAGCATACCAGAGTTTTCACAGACGAAACAGGCTGAGGCCCATTAATCTTGGCATTTCCAATAGTTGGTCCTAGAGACTACCAAGAAAGTGTTCTTTTAAGTATTATTCTGTTGTGGTTTCAGCATTATTTTCAGAACCGGAGCAGGGTTCTCGCATTAGCATAAGAATCCTGCCTGGTAGTTGAGATTTCTGGGTGGGGTGTAAGTGCGGGGCTTCTGTCAGCCCTGCCTTTGATTTGTTTACCTCCAGAGTTGGAAAGTGCATAGTTGCGTGAGATGGGAAAAGTGTGGATCGTGCTTCAGATTTCATCCTGACACTTTGAAATGACCAGTGTGTTGGTAATTATTTGCCATTTCCATGGCATTTGGCACCGTAATAGTGATGAGGTCGGACTCTGCATCCTGAAGCCTATGATGCTTTTTGCAGAGAAACCTCTGCTGAGGCCCAGGTAACTTGCTATTTCCCATAGCTGGCACAGGAGCCTTGGAAGATAGGATTGTTTTCAGTATTATTTCACCATTTTTTCACCACTGTTTCAAGAACGGGAGCCCTTTTCAACCGTTAGCGGAAGAATCCTTCTTTGGAGATGAGATATTTTTCTGGGGTGGCAAGTGCAGGGCCTCTGTCAGTCCTGGGTTTGTTGGACTAGCGCCAGACATGAGAAGTGCGCCTTTGTGGGACAGGTGAATAGTGCGGATCCTGTTTCAGTCTAAAGACTGAAACAGGATCCGCACTTTTCACCGTTCCTTTCAGAATCATTTGATTCATCAGCTAGGAATGCCGATTGCTTCTCCAGACCAATCAAAGGCTAGGCCAAAGTAACTCGATCTTTCCAAGAGGTGTGTGGCCCAACTTTTGAAAGAACTGCTAAGTGGAGAACTATTTGGTATTTTTCCTAAGCACTTTTCACCGTAATTGTCCTAAGGTTGGTCTCTGCATCCTTAAGCATACCAGAGTTTTCACAGACGAAACAGGCTGAGGCCCATTAATCTTGGCATTTCCAATAGTTGGTCCTAGAGACTACAAAGAAAGTGTTCTTTTAAGTATTATTCTGTTGTGGTTTCAGCATTGTTTTCAGAACCGGAGCAGGGTTCTCGCATTAGCATAAGAATCCTGCCTGGTAGTTGAGATTTCTGGGTGGGGTGTAAGTGCGGGGCTTCTGTCAGCCCTGCCTTTGATTTGTTTACCTCCAGAGTTGGAAAGTGCATAGTTGCGTGAGATGGGAAAAGTGTGGATCGTGCTTCAGATTTCATCCAGACACTTTGAAATGACCAGTGTGTTGGTAATTATTTGCCATTTCCATGGCGTTTGGCCCCGTAATAGTCATGAGGTCGGTCTCTGCATCCTGAAGCCTATGATGCTTTTTGCAGAGAAACCTCTGCTGAGGCCCAGGTAACTTGCTATTTCCCATAGCTGGCACAGGAGCCTTGGAAGATAGGATTGTTTTCAGTATTATTTCACCATTTTTTCACCACTGTTTCAACAACGGGAGCCCTTTTCAACCGGTAGCGGAAGAATCCTTCTTTGGAGATGAGATATTTTTCTGGGGTGGCAAGTGCAGGGCCTCTGTCAGTCCTGGGTTTGTTGGACTAGCGCCAGACATGAGAAGTGCGCCTTTGTGGGACAGGTGAATAGTGCGGATCCTGTTTCAGTCTAAAGACTGAAACAGGATCCGCACTTTTCACCGTTCCTTTCAGAATCATTTGATTCATCAGCTAGGAATGCCGATTGCTTCTCCAGACCAATCGAAGGCTAGGCCAAAGTAACTCGATCTTTCCAAGAGGTGTGTGGCCCAACTTTTGAAAGAACCGCTAAGTGGAGAACTATTTGGTATTTTTCCTAAGCACTTTTCACCGTAATTGTCCTAAGGTTGGTCTCTGCATCCTTAAGCATACCAGAGTTTTCACAGACGAAACAGGCTGAGGCCCATTAATCTTGGCATTTCCAATAGTTGGTCCTAGAGACTACCAAGAAAGTGTTCTTTTAAGTATTATTCTGTTGTGGTTTCAGCACTATTTTCAGAACCGGAGCAGGGTTCTCGCATTAGCATAAGAATCCTGCCTGGTAGTTGAGATTTCTGGGTGGGGTGTAGGTGCGGGGCTTCTGTCAGCCCTGCCTTTGATTTGTTTACCTCCAGAGTTGGAAAGTGCATAGTTGCGTGAGATGGGAAAAGTGTGGATCGTGCTTCAGATTTCATCCTGACACTTTGAAATGACCAGTGTGTTGGTAATTATTTGCCATTTCCATGGCATTTGGCACCGTAATAGTGATGAGGTCGGACTCTGCATCCTGAAGCCTATGATGCTTTTTGCAGAGAAACCTCTGCTGAGGCCCAGGTAACTTGCTATTTCCCATAGCTGGCACAGGAGCCTTGGAAGATAGGATTGTTTTCAGTATTATTTCACCATTTTTTCACCACTGTTTCAAGAACGGGAGCCCTTCTCAACCGTTAGCGGAAGAATCCTTCTTTGGAGATGAGATATTTTTCTGGGGTGGCAAGTGCAGGGCCTCTGTCAGTCCTGGGTTTGTAGGACTAGCGCCAGACATGAGAAGTGCGCCTTTGTGGGACAGGTGAATAGTGCGGATCCTGTTTCAGTCTAAAGACTGAAACAGGATCCGCACTTTTCACCGTTCCTTTCAGAATCATTTGATTCATCAGCTAGGAATGCCGATTGCTTCTCCAGACCAATCAAAGGCTAGGCCAAAGTAACTCGATCTTTCCAAGAGGTGTGTGGCCCAACTTTTGAAAGAACTGCTAAGTGGAGAACTATTTGGTATTTTTCCTAAGCACTTTTCACCGTAATTGTCCTAAGGTTGGTCTCTGCATCCTTAAGCATACCAGAGTTTTCACAGACGAAACAGGCTGAGGCCCATTAATCTTGGCATTTCCAATAGTTGGTCCTAGAGACTACCAAGAAAGTGTTCTTTTAAGTATTATTCTGTTGTGGTTTCAGCATTATTTTCAGAACCGGAGCAGGGTTCTCGCATTAGCATAAGAATCCTGCCTGGTAGTTGAGATTTCTGGGTGGGGTGTAAGTGCGGGGCTTCTGTCAGCCCTGCCTTTGATTTGTTTACCTCCAGAGTTGGAAAGTGCATAGTTGCGTGAGATGGGAAAAGTGTGGATCGTGCTTCAGATTTCATCCTGACACTTTGAAATGACCAGTGTGTTGGTAATTATTTGCCATTTCCATGGCATTTGGCACCGTAATAGTGATGAGGTCGGACTCTGCATCCTGAAGCCTATGATGCTTTTTGCAGAGAAACCTCTGCTGAGGCCCAGGTAACTTGCTATTTCCCATAGCTGGCACAGGAGCCTTGGAAGATAGGATTGTTTTCAGTATTATTTCACCATTTTTTCACCACTGTTTCAAGAACGGGAGCCCTTTTCAACCGTTAGCGGAAGAATCCTTCTTTGGAGATGAGATATTTTTCTGGGGTGGCAAGTGCAGGGCCTCTGTCAGTCCTGGGTTTGTTGGACTAGCGCCAGACATGAGAAGTGCGCCTTTGTGGGACAGGTGAATAGTGCGGATCCTGTTTCAGTCTAAAGACTGAAACAGGATCCGCACTTTTCACCGTTCCTTTCAGAATCATTTGATTCATCAGCTAGGAATGCCGATTGCTTCTCCAGACCAATCAAAGGCTAGGCCAAAGTAACTCGATCTTTCCAAGAGGTGTGTGGCCCAACTTTTGAAAGAACTGCTAAGTGGAGAACTATTTGGTATTTTTCCTAAGCACTTTTCACCGTAATTGTCCTAAGGTTGGTCTCTGCATCCTTAAGCATACCAGAGTTTTCACAGACGAAACAGGCTGAGGCCCATTAATCTTGGCATTTCCAATAGTTGGTCCTAGAGACTACAAAGAAAGTGTTCTTTTAAGTATTATTCTGTTGTGGTTTCAGCATTATTTTCAGAACCCGAGCAGGGTTCTCGCATTAGCATAAGAATCCTGCCTGGTAGTTGAGATTTCTGGGTGGGGTGTAGGTGCCGGGCTTCTGTCAGCCCTGCCTTTGATTTGTTTACCTCCAGAGTTGGAAAGTGCATATTTGCGTGAGATGGGAAAAGTGTGGATCGTGCTTCAGATTTCATCCAGACACTTTGAAATGACCAGTGTGTTGGTAATTATTTGCCATTTCCATGGCGTTTGGCCCCGTAATAGTCATGAGGTCGGTCTCTGCATCCTGAAGCCTATGAAGCTTTTTGCAGAGAAACCTCTGCTGAGGCCCAGGTAACTAGCTAATTCCCATGGGTGGCACAGGAGCCTTGTAAGATAGGATTGTTTTCAGTATTATTTCACCATTTTTTCACCACTGTTTCAAGAACGAGAGCCCTTTTCAACCGGTAGCGGAAGAATCCTTCTTTGGAGATGAGATATTTTTCTGGGGTGGCAAGTGCAGGGCCTCTGTCTGTCCTGGGTTTGTAGGACTAGCGCCAGACATGAGAAGTGCGCCTTTGTGGGACAGGTGAATAGTGCGGATCCTGTTTCAGTCTAAAGACTGAAACAGGATCCGCACTTTTCACCGTTCCTTTCAGAATCATTTGATTCATCAGCTAGGAATGCCGATTGCTTCTCCAGACCAATCAAAGGCTAGGCCAAAGTAACTCGATCTTTCCAAGAGGTGTGTGGCCCAACTTTTGAAAGAACTGCTAAGTGGAGAAGTATTTGGTATTTTTCCTAAGCACTTTTCACCGTAATTGTCCTAAGGTTGGTCTCTGCATCCTTAAGCATACCAGAGTTTTCACAGACGAAACAGGCTGAGGCCCATTAATCTTGGCATTTCCAATAGTTGGTCCTAGAGACTACCAAGAAAGTGTTCTTTTAAGTATTATTCTGTTGTGGTTTCAGCATTATTTTCAGAACCGGAGCAGGGTTCTCGCATTAGCATAAGAATCCTGCCTGGTAGTTGAGATTTCTGGGTGGGGTGTAAGTGCGGGGCTTCTGTCAGCCCTGCCTTTGATTTGTTTACCTCCAGAGTTGGAAAGTGCATAGTTGCGTGAGATGGGAAAAGTGTGGATCGTGCTTCAGATTTCATCCTGACACTTTGAAATGACCAGTGTGTTGGTAATTATTTGCCATTTCCATGGCATTTGGCACCGTAATAGTGATGAGGTCGGACTCTGCATCCTGAAGCCTATGATGCTTTTTCAGAGAAACCTCTGCTGAGGCCCAGGTAACTTGCTATTTCCCATAGCTGGCACAGGAGCCTTGGAAGATAGGATTGTTTTCAGTATTATTTCACCATTTTTTCACCACTGTTTCAAGAACGGGAGCCCTTTTCAACCGTTAGCGGAAGAATCCTTCTTTGGAGATGAGATATTTTTCTGGGGTGGCAAGTGCAGGGCCTCTGTCAGTCCTGGGTTTGTTGGACTAGCGCCAGACATGAGAAGTGCGCCTTTGTGGGACAGGTGAATAGTGCGGATCCTGTTTCAGTCTAAAGACTGAAACAGGATCCGCACTTTTCACCGTTCCTTTCAGAATCATTTGATTCATCAGCTAGGAATGCCGATTGCTTCTCCAGACCAATCAAAGGCTAGGCCCAAGTAACTCGATCTTTCCAAGAGGTGTGTGGCCCAACTTTTGAAAGAACTGCTAAGTGGAGAACTATTTGGTATTTTTCCTAAGCACTTTTCACCGTAATTGTCCTAAGGTTGGTCTCTGCATCCTTAAGCATACCAGAGTTTTCACAGACGAAACAGGCTGAGGCCCATTAATCTTGGCATTTCCAATAGTTGGTCCTAGAGACTACCAAGAAAGTGTTCTTTTAAGTATTATTCTGTTGTGGTTTCAGCATTATTTTCAGAACCCGAGCAGGGTTCTCGCATTAGCATAAGAATCCTGCCTGGTAGTTGAGATTTCTGGGTGGGGTGTAGGTGCGGGGCTTCTGTCAGCCCTGCCTTTGATTTGTTTACCTCCAGAGTTGGAAAGTGCATATTTGCGTGAGATGGGAAAAGTGTGGATCGTGCTTCAGATTTCATCCAGACACTTTGAAATGACCAGTGTGTTGGTAATTATTTGCCATTTCCATGGCGTTTGGCCCCGTAATAGTCATGAGGTCGGTCTCTGCATCCTGAAGCCTATGATGCTTTTTGCAGAGAAACCTCTGCTGAGGCCCAGGTAACTTGCTATTTCCCATAGCTGGCACAGGAGCCTTGGAAGATAGGATTGTTTTCAGTATTATTTCACCGTTTTTTCACCACTGTTTCAAGAACGGGAGCCCTTTTCAACCGGTAGCGGAAGAATCCTTCTTTGGAGATGAGATATTTTTCTGGGGTGGCAAGTGCAGGGCCTCTGTCAGTCCTGGGTTTGTTGGACTAGCGCCAGACATGAGAAGTGCGCCTTTGTGGGACAGGTGAATAGTGCGGATCCTGTTTCAGTCTAAAGACTGAAACAGGATCCGCACTTTTCACCGTTCCTTTCAGAATCATTTGATTCATCAGCTAGGAATGCCGATTGCTTCTCCAGACCAATCGAAGGCTAGGCCAAAGTAACTCGATCTTTCCAAGAGGTGTGTGGCCCAACTTTTGAAAGAACCGCTAAGTGGAGAACTATTTGGTATTTTTCCTAAGCACTTTTCACCGTAATTGTCCTAAGGTTGGTCTCTGCATCCTTAAGCATACCAGAGTTTTCACAGACGAAACAGGCTGAGGCCCATTAATCTTGGCATTTCCAATAGTTGGTCCTAGAGACTACCAAGAAAGTGTTCTTTTAAGTATTATTCTGTTGTGGTTTCAGAATTATTTTCAGAACCGGAGCAGGGTTCTCGCATTAGCATAAGAATCCTGCCTGGTAGTTGAGATTTCTGGGTGGGGTGTAAGTGCGGGGCTTCTGTCAGCCCTGCCTTTGATTTGTTTACCTCCAGAGTTGGAAAGTGCATAGTTGCGTGAGATGGGAAAAGTGTGGATCGTGCTTCCGATTTCATCCTGACACTTTGAAATGACCAGTGTGTTGGTAATTATTTGCCATTTCCATGGCATTTGGCACCGTAATAGTGATGAGGTCGGACTCTGCATCCTGAAGCCTATGATGCTTTTTGCAGAGAAACCTCTGCTGAGGCCCAGGTAACTTGCTATTTCCCATAGCTGGCACAGGAGCCTTGGAAGATAGGATTGTTTTCAGTATTATTTCACCATTTTTTCACCACTGTTTCAAGAACGGGAGCCCTTTTCAACCGTTAGCGGAAGAATCCTTCTTTGGAGATGAGATATTTTTCTGGGGTGGCAAGTGCAGGGCCTCTGTCAGTCCTGGGTTTGTAGGACTAGCGCCAGACATGAGAAGTGCGCCTTTGTGGGACAGGTGAATAGTGCGGATCCTGTTTCAGTCTAAAGACTGAAACAGGATCCGCACTTTTCACCGTTCCTTTCAGAATCATTTGATTCATCAGCTAGGAATGCCGATTGCTTCTCCAGACCAATCAAAGGCTAGGCCAAAGTAACTCGATCTTTCCAAGAGGTGTGTGGCCCAACTTTTGAAAGAACCGCTAAGTGGAGAATTATTTGGTTTTTTTCCGAAGCACTTTTCACCGTAATTGTCATAAGGTTGGTCTCTGCATCCTTAAGCATACGAGAGTTTTCACAGACGAAACAGGCTGAGGCCCATTAATCTTGGCATTTCCAATAGTTGGTTCTAGAGACTACCAAGAAAGTGTTCTTTTAAGTATTATTCTGTTATGGTTTCAGCACTATTTTCAGAACCGGAGCAGGGTTCTCGCATTAGCAAAAGAATCCTGCCTGGTAGTTGAGATTTCTGGGTGGGGTGTAGGTGCGGGGCTTCTGTCAGCCCTGCCTTTGATTTGTTTACCTCCAGAGTTGGAAAGTGCATATTTGCGTGAGATGGGAAAAGTGTGGATCGTGCTTCAGATTTCATCCAGACACTTTGAAATGACCAGTGTGTTGGTAATTATTTGCCATTTCCATGGCGTTTGGCACCGTAATAGTCATGAGGTCTGTCTCTGCATCCTGAAGCCTATGAAGCTTTTTGCAGAGAAACCTCTGCTGAGGCCCAGGTAACTAGCTAATTCCCATGGGTGGCACAGGAGCCTTGTAAGATAGGATTGTTTTCAGTATTATTTCACCATTTTTTCACCACTGTTTCAAGAACGAGAGCCCTTTTCAACCGGTAGCGGAAGAATCCGTCTTTGGAGATGAGATATTTTTCTGGGGTGGCAAGTGCAGGGCCTCTGTCAGTCCTGGGTTTGTAGGACTAGCGCCAGACATGAGAAGTGCGCCTTTGTGGGACAGGTGAATAGTGCGGATCCTGTTTCAGTCTAAAGACTGAAACAGGATCCGCACTTTTCACCGTTCCTTTCAGAATCATTTGATTCATCAGCTAGGAATGCCGATTGCTTCTCCAGACCAATCAAAGGCTAGGCCAAAGTAACTCGATCTTTCCAAGAGGTGTGTGGCCCAACTTTTGAAAGAACTGCTAAGTGGAGAACTATTTGGTATTTTTCCTAAGCACTTTTCACCGTAATTGTCCTAAGGTTGGTCTCTGCATCCTTAAGCATACCAGAGTTTTCACAGACGAAACAGGTGAGGCCCATTAATCTTGGCATTTCCAATAGTTGGTCCTAGAGACTACCAAGAAAGTGTTCTTTTAAGTATTATTCTGTTGTGGTTTCAGCATTATTTTCAGAACCGGAGCAGGGTTCTCGCATTAGCATAAGAATCCTGCCTGGTAGTTGAGATTTCTGGGTGGGGTGTAAGTGCGGGGCTTCTGTCAGCCCTGCCTTTGATTTGTTTACCTCCAGAGTTGGAAAGTGCATAGTTGCGTGAGATGGGAAAAGTGTGGATCGTGCTTCAGATTTCATCCTGACACTTTGAAATGACCAGTGTGTTGGTAATTATTTGCCATTTCCATGGCATTTGGCACCGTAATAGTGATGAGGTCGGACTCTGCATCCTGAAGCCTATGATGCTTTTTGCAGAGAAACCTCTGTTGAGGCCCAGGTAACTTGCTATTTCCCATAGCTGGCACAGGAGCCTTGGAAGATAGGATTGTTTTCAGTATTATTTCACCATTTTTTCACCACTGTTTCAACAACGGGAGCCCTTTTCAACCGGTAGCGGAAGAATCCTTCTTTGGAGATGAGATATTTTTCTGGGGTGGCAAGTGCAGGGCCTCTGTCAGTCCTGGGTTTGTTGGACTAGCGCCAGACATGAGAAGTGCGCCTTTGTGGGACAGGTGAATAGTGCGGATCCTGTTTCAGTCTAAAGACTGAAACAGGATCCGCACTTTTCACCGTTCCTTTCAGAATCATTTGATTCATCAGCTAGGAATGCCGATTGCTTCTCCAGACCAATCGAAGGCTAGGCCAAAGTAACTCGATCTTTCCAAGAGGTGTGTGGCCCAACTTTTGAAAGAACCGCTAAGTGGAGAACTATTTGGTATTTTTCCTAAGCACTTTTCACCGTAATTGTCCTAAGGTTGGTCTCTGCATCCTTAAGCATACCAGAGTTTTCACAGACGAAACAGGCTGAGGCCCATTAATCTTGGCATTTCCAATAGTTGGTCCTAGAGACTACCAAGAAAGTGTTCTTTTAAGTATTATTCTGTTGTGGTTTCAGCACTATTTTCAGAACCGGAGCAGGGTTCTCGCATTAGCATAAGAATCCTGCCTGGTAGTTGAGATTTCTGGGTGGGGTGTAGGTGCGGGGCTTCTGTCAGCCCTGCCTTTGATTTGTTTACCTCCAGAGTTGGAAAGTGCATAGTTGCGTGAGATGGGAAAAGTGTGGATCGTGCTTCAGATTTCATCCTGACACTTTGAAATGACCAGTGTGTTGGTAATTATTTGCCATTTCCATGGCATTTGGCACCGTAATAGTGATGAGGTCGGACTCTGCATCCTGAAGCCTATGATGCTTTTTGCAGAGAAACCTCTGCTGAGGCCCAGGTAACTTGCTATTTCCCATAGCTGGCACAGGAGCCTTGGAAGATAGGATTGTTTTCAGTATTATTTCACCATTTTTTCACCACTGTTTCAAGAACGGGAGCCCTTCTCAACCGTTAGCGGAAGAATCCTTCTTTGGAGATGAGATATTTTTCTGGGGTGGCAAGTGCAGGGCCTCTGTCAGTCCTGGGTTTGTAGGACTAGCGCCAGACATGAGAAGTGCGCCTTTGTGGGACAGGTGAATAGTGCGGATCCTGTTTCAGTCTAAAGACTGAAACAGGATCCGCACTTTTCACCGTTCCTTTCAGAATCATTTGATTCATCAGCTAGGAATGCCGATTGCTTCTCCAGACCAATCAAAGGCTAGGCCAAAGTAACTCGATCTTTCCAAGAGGTGTGTGGCCCAACTTTTGAAAGAACCGCTAAGTGGAGAACTATTTGGTATTTTTCCTAAGCACTTTTCACCGTAATTGTCCTAAGGTTGGTCTCTGCATCCTTAAGCATACCAGAGTTTTCACAGACGAAACAGGCTGAGGCCCATTAATCTTGGCATTTCCAATAGTTGGTCCTAGAGACTACAAAGAAAGTGTTCTTTTAAGTATTATTCTGTTGTGGTTTCAGCATTGTTTTCAGAACCGGAGCAGGGTTCTCGCATTAGCATAAGAATCCTGCCTGGTAGTTGAGATTTCTGGGTGGGGTGTAAGTGCGGGGCTTCTGTCAGCCCTGCCTTTGATTTGTTTACCTCCAGAGTTGGAAAGTGCATAGTTGCGTGAGATGGGAAAAGTGTGGATCGTGCTTCAGATTTCATCCTGACACTTTGAAATGACCAGTGTGTTGGTAATTATTTGCCATTTCCATGGCATTTGGCACCGTAATAGTGATGAGGTCGGACTCTGCATCCTGAAGCCTATGATGCTTTTTGCAGAGAAACCTCTGCTGAGGCCCAGGTAACTTGCTATTTCCCATAGCTGGCACAGGAGCCTTGGAAGATAGGATTGTTTTCAGTATTATTTCACCATTTTTTCACCACTGTTTCAACAACGGGAGCCCTTTTCAACCGGTAGCGGAAGAATCCTTCTTTGGAGATGAGATATTTTTCTGGGGTGGCAAGTGCAGGGCCTCTGTCAGTCCTGGGTTTGTTGGACTAGCGCCAGACATGAGAAGTGCGCCTTTGTGGGACAGGTGAATAGTGCGGATCCTGTTTCAGTCTAAAGACTGAAACAGGATCCGCACTTTTCACCGTTCCTTTCAGAATCATTTGATTCATCAGCTAGGAATGCCGATTGCTTCTCCAGACCAATCGAAGGCTAGGCCAAAGTAACTCGATCTTTCCAAGAGGTGTGTGGCCCAACTTTTGAAAGAACCGCTAAGTGGAGAACTATTTGGTATTTTTCCTAAGCACTTTTCACCGTAATTGTCCTAAGGTTGGTCTCTGCATCCTTAAGCATACCAGAGTTTTCACAGACGAAACAGGCTGAGGCCCATTAATCTTGGCATTTCCAATAGTTGGTCCTAGAGACTACCAAGAAAGTGTTCTTTTAAGTATTATTCTGTTGTGGTTTCAGCACTATTTTCAGAACCGGAGCAGGGTTCTCGCATTAGCATAAGAATCCTGCCTGGTAGTTGAGATTTCTGGGTGGGGTGTAGGTGCGGGGCTTCTGTCAGCCCTGCCTTTGATTTGTTTACCTCCAGAGTTGGAAAGTGCATAGTTGCGTGAGATGGGAAAAGTGTGGATCGTGCTTCAGATTTCATCCTGACACTTTGAAATGACCAGTGTGTTGGTAATTATTTGCCATTTCCATGGCATTTGGCACCGTAATAGTGATGAGGTCGGACTCTGCATCCTGAAGCCTATGATGCTTTTTGCAGAGAAACCTCTGCTGAGGCCCAGGTAACTTGCTATTTCCCATAGCTGGCACAGGAGCCTTGGAAGATAGGATTGTTTTCAGTATTATTTCACCATTTTTTCACCACTGTTTCAAGAACGGGAGCCCTTCTCAACCGTTAGCGGAAGAATCCTTCTTTGGAGATGAGATATTTTTCTGGGGTGGCAAGTGCAGGGCCTCTGTCAGTCCTGGGTTTGTAGGACTAGCGCCAGACATGAGAAGTGCGCCTTTGTGGGACAGGTGAATAGTGCGGATCCTGTTTCAGTCTAAAGACTGAAACAGGATCCGCACTTTTCACCGTTCCTTTCAGAATCATTTGATTCATCAGCTAGGAATGCCGATTGCTTCTCCAGACCAATCAAAGGCTAGGCCAAAGTAACTCGATCTTTCCAAGAGGTGTGTGGCCCAACTTTTGAAAGAACTGCTAAGTGGAGAACTATTTGGTATTTTTCCTAAGCACTTTTCACCGTAATTGTCCTAAGGTTGGTCTCTGCATCCTTAAGCATACCAGAGTTTTCACAGACGAAACAGGCTGAGGCCCATTAATCTTGGCATTTCCAATAGTTGGTCCTAGAGACTACCAAGAAAGTGTTCTTTTAAGTATTATTCTGTTGTGGTTTCAGCATTATTTTCAGAACCGGAGCAGGGTTCTCGCATTAGCATAAGAATCCTGCCTGGTAGTTGAGATTTCTGGGTGGGGTGTAAGTGCGGGGCTTCTGTCAGCCCTGCCTTTGATTTGTTTACCTCCAGAGTTGGAAAGTGCATAGTTGCGTGAGATGGGAAAAGTGTGGATCGTGCTTCCGATTTCATCCTGACACTTTGAAATGACCAGTGTGTTGGTAATTATTTGCCATTTCCATGGCATTTGGCACCGTAATAGTGATGAGGTCGGACTCTGCATCCTGAAGCCTATGATGCTTTTTGCAGAGAAACCTCTGCTGAGGCCCAGGTAACTTGCTATTTCCCATAGCTGGCACAGGAGCCTTGGAAGATAGGATTGTTTTCAGTATTATTTCACCATTTTTTCACCACTGTTTCAAGAACGGGAGCCCTTTTCAACCGTTAGCGGAAGAATCCTTCTTTGGAGATGAGATATTTTTCTGGGGTGGCAAGTGCAGGGCCTCTGTCAGTCCTGGGTTTGTTGGACTAGCGCCAGACATGAGAAGTGCGCCTTTGTGGGACAGGTGAATAGTGCGGATCCTGTTTCAGTCTAAAGACTGAAACAGGATCCGCACTTTTCACCGTTCCTTTCAGAATCATTTGATTCATCAGCTAGGAATGCCGATTGCTTCTCCAGACCAATCAAAGGCTAGGCCAAAGTAACTCGATCTTTCCAAGAGGTGTGTGGCCCAACTTTTGAAAGAACTGCTAAGTGGAGAACTATTTGGTATTTTTCCTAAGCACTTTTCACCGTAATTGTCCTAAGGTTGGTCTCTGCATCCTTAAGCATACCAGAGTTTTCACAGACGAAACAGGCTGAGGCCCATTAATCTTGGCATTTCCAATAGTTGGTCCTAGAGACTACAAAGAAAGTGTTCTTTTAAGTATTATTCTGTTGTGGTTTCAGCATTGTTTTCAGAACCCGAGCAGGGTTCTCGCATTAGCATAAGAATCCTGCCTGGTAGTTGAGATTTCTGGGTGGGGTGTAGGTGCGGGGCTTCTGTCAGCCCTGCCTTTGATTTGTTTACCTCCAGAGTTGGAAAGTGCATAGTTGCGTGAGATGGGAAAAGTGTGGATCGTGCTTCAGATTTCATCCAGACACTTTGAAATGACCAGTGTGTTGGTAATTATTTGCCATTTCCATGGCGTTTGGCCCCGTAATAGTCATGAGGTCGGTCTCTGCATCCTGAAGCCTATGAAGCTTTTTGCAGAGAAACCTCTGCTGAGGCCCAGGTAACTAGCTAATTCCCATGGGTGGCACAGGAGCCTTGTAAGATAGGATTGTTTTCAGTATTATTTCACCATTTTTTCACCACTGTTTCAAGAACGAGAGCCCTTTTCAACCGGTAGCGGAAGAATCCTTCTTTGGAGATGAGATATTTTTCTGGGGTGGCAAGTGCAGGGCCTCTGTCTGTCCTGGGTTTGTAGGACTAGCGCCAGACATGAGAAGTGCGCCTTTGTGGGACAGGTGAATAGTGCGGATCCTGTTTCAGTCTAAAGACTGAAACAGGATCCGCACTTTTCACCGTTCCTTTCAGAATCATTTGATTCATCAGCTAGGAATGCCGATTGCTTCTCCAGACCAATCAAAGGCTAGGCCAAAGTAACTCGATCTTTCCAAGAGGTGTGTGGCCCAACTTTTGAAAGAACTGCTAAGTGGAGAACTATTTGGTATTTTTCCTAAGCACTTTTCACCGTAATTGTCCTAAGGTTGGTCTCTGCATCCTTAAGCATACCAGAGTTTTCACAGACGAAACAGGCTGAGGCCCATTAATCTTGGCATTTCCAATAGTTGGTCCTAGAGACTACCAAGAAAGTGTTCTTTTAAGTATTATTCTGTTGTGGTTTCAGCATTATTTTCAGAACCGGAGCAGGGTTCTCGCATTAGCATAAGAATCCTGCCTGGTAGTTGAGATTTCTGGGTGGGGTGTAAGTGCGGGGCTTCTGTCAGCCCTGCCTTTGATTTGTTTACCTCCAGAGTTGGAAAGTGCATAGTTGCGTGAGATGGGAAAAGTGTGGATCGTGCTTCAGATTTCATCCTGACACTTTGAAATGACCAGTGTGTTGGTAATTATTTGCCATTTCCATGGCATTTGGCACCGTAATAGTGATGAGGTCGGACTCTGCATCCTGAAGCCTATGATGCTTTTTGCAGAGAAACCTCTGCTGAGGCCCAGGTAACTTGCTATTTCCCATAGCTGGCACAGGAGCCTTGGAAGATAGGATTGTTTTCAGTATTATTTCACCATTTTTTCACCACTGTTTCAACAACGGGAGCCCTTTTCAACCGGTAGCGGAAGAATCCTTCTTTGGAGATGAGATATTTTTCTGGGGTGGCAAGTGCAGGGCCTCTGTCAGTCCTGGGTTTGTTGGACTAGCGCCAGACATGAGAAGTGCGCCTTTGTGGGACAGGTGAATAGTGCGGATCCTGTTTCAGTCTAAAGACTGAAACAGGATCCGCACTTTTCACCGTTCCTTTCAGAATCATTTGATTCATCAGCTAGGAATGCCGATTGCTTCTCCAGACCAATCGAAGGCTAGGCCAAAGTAACTCGATCTTTCCAAGAGGTGTGTGGCCCAACTTTTGAAAGAACCGCTAAGTGGAGAACTATTTGGTATTTTTCCTAAGCACTTTTCACCGTAATTGTCCTAAGGTTGGTCTCTGCATCCTTAAGCATACCAGAGTTTTCACAGACGAAACAGGCTGAGGCCCATTAATCTTGGCATTTCCAATAGTTGGTCCTAGAGACTACCAAGAAAGTGTTCTTTTAAGTATTATTCTGTTGTGGTTTCAGCACTATTTTCAGAACCGGAGCAGGGTTCTCGCATTAGCATAAGAATCCTGCCTGGTAGTTGAGATTTCTGGGTGGGGTGTAGGTGCGGGGCTTCTGTCAGCCCTGCCTTTGATTTGTTTACCTCCAGAGTTGGAAAGTGCATAGTTGCGTGAGATGGGAAAAGTGTGGATCGTGCTTCAGATTTCATCCTGACACTTTGAAATGACCAGTGTGTTGGTAATTATTTGCCATTTCCATGGCATTTGGCACCGTAATAGTGATGAGGTCGGACTCTGCATCCTGAAGCCTATGATGCTTTTTGCAGAGAAACCTCTGCTGAGGCCCAGGTAACTTGCTATTTCCCATAGCTGGCACAGGAGCCTTGGAAGATAGGATTGTTTTCAGTATTATTTCACCATTTTTTCACCACTGTTTCAAGAACGGGAGCCCTTCTCAACCGTTAGCGGAAGAATCCTTCTTTGGAGATGAGATATTTTTCTGGGGTGGCAAGTGCAGGGCCTCTGTCAGTCCTGGGTTTGTAGGACTAGCGCCAGACATGAGAAGTGCGCCTTTGTGGGACAGGTGAATAGTGCGGATCCTGTTTCAGTCTAAAGACTGAAACAGGATCCGCACTTTTCACCGTTCCTTTCAGAATCATTTGATTCATCAGCTAGGAATGCCGATTGCTTCTCCAGACCAATCAAAGGCTAGGCCAAAGTAACTCGATCTTTCCAAGAGGTGTGTGGCCCAACTTTTGAAAGAACTGCTAAGTGGAG
Source organism: Lemur catta (assembly GCF_020740605.2). Classification (NCBI taxonomy): domain Eukaryota; kingdom Metazoa; phylum Chordata; class Mammalia; order Primates; family Lemuridae; genus Lemur; species Lemur catta. The sequence continues at coordinate 12,865,460 of NC_059130.1, read as the reverse complement.
AACTATTTGGTATTTTTCCTAAGCACTTTTCACCGTAATTGTCCTAAGGTTGGTCTCTGCATCCTTAAGCATACCAGAGTTTTCACAGACGAAACAGGCTGAGGCCCATTAATCTTGGCATTTCCAATAGTTGGTCCTAGAGACTACCAAGAAAGTGTTCTTTTAAGTATTATTCTGTTGTGGTTTCAGCATTATTTTCAGAACCGGAGCAGGGTTCTCGCATTAGCATAAGAATCCTGCCTGGTAGTTGAGATTTCTGGGTGGGGTGTAAGTGCGGGGCTTCTGTCAGCCCTGCCTTTGATTTGTTTACCTCCAGAGTTGGAAAGTGCATAGTTGCGTGAGATGGGAAAAGTGTGGATCGTGCTTCAGATTTCATCCTGACACTTTGAAATGACCAGTGTGTTGGTAATTATTTGCCATTTCCATGGCATTTGGCACCGTAATAGTGATGAGGTCGGACTCTGCATCCTGAAGCCTATGATGCTTTTTGCAGAGAAACCTCTGCTGAGGCCCAGGTAACTTGCTATTTCCCATAGCTGGCACAGGAGCCTTGGAAGATAGGATTGTTTTCAGTATTATTTCACCATTTTTTCACCACTGTTTCAAGAACGGGAGCCCTTTTCAACCGTTAGCGGAAGAATCCTTCTTTGGAGATGAGATATTTTTCTGGGGTGGCAAGTGCAGGGCCTCTGTCAGTCCTGGGTTTGTTGGACTAGCGCCAGACATGAGAAGTGCGCCTTTGTGGGACAGGTGAATAGTGCGGATCCTGTTTCAGTCTAAAGACTGAAACAGGATCCGCACTTTTCACCGTTCCTTTCAGAATCATTTGATTCATCAGCTAGGAATGCCGATTGCTTCTCCAGACCAATCAAAGGCTAGGCCAAAGTAACTCGATCTTTCCAAGAGGTGTGTGGCCCAACTTTTGAAAGAACTGCTAAGTGGAGAACTATTTGGTATTTTTCCTAAGCACTTTTCACCGTAATTGTCCTAAGGTTGGTCTCTGCATCCTTAAGCATACCAGAGTTTTCACAGACGAAACAGGCTGAGGCCCATTAATCTTGGCATTTCCAATAGTTGGTCCTAGAGACTACAAAGAAAGTGTTCTTTTAAGTATTATTCTGTTGTGGTTTCAGCATTGTTTTCAGAACCGGAGCAGGGTTCTCGCATTAGCATAAGAATCCTGCCTGGTAGTTGAGATTTCTGGGTGGGGTGTAAGTGCGGGGCTTCTGTCAGCCCTGCCTTTGATTTGTTTACCTCCAGAGTTGGAAAGTGCATAGTTGCGTGAGATGGGAAAAGTGTGGATCGTGCTTCAGATTTCATCCAGACACTTTGAAATGACCAGTGTGTTGGTAATTATTTGCCATTTCCATGGCGTTTGGCCCCGTAATAGTCATGAGGTCGGTCTCTGCATCCTGAAGCCTATGATGCTTTTTGCAGAGAAACCTCTGCTGAGGCCCAGGTAACTTGCTATTTCCCATAGCTGGCACAGGAGCCTTGGAAGATAGGATTGTTTTCAGTATTATTTCACCATTTTTTCACCACTGTTTCAACAACGGGAGCCCTTTTCAACCGGTAGCGGAAGAATCCTTCTTTGGAGATGAGATATTTTTCTGGGGTGGCAAGTGCAGGGCCTCTGTCAGTCCTGGGTTTGTTGGACTAGCGCCAGACATGAGAAGTGCGCCTTTGTGGGACAGGTGAATAGTGCGGATCCTGTTTCAGTCTAAAGACTGAAACAGGATCCGCACTTTTCACCGTTCCTTTCAGAATCATTTGATTCATCAGCTAGGAATGCCGATTGCTTCTCCAGACCAATCGAAGGCTAGGCCAAAGTAACTCGATCTTTCCAAGAGGTGTGTGGCCCAACTTTTGAAAGAACCGCTAAGTGGAGAACTATTTGGTATTTTTCCTAAGCACTTTTCACCGTAATTGTCCTAAGGTTGGTCTCTGCATCCTTAAGCATACCAGAGTTTTCACAGACGAAACAGGCTGAGGCCCATTAATCTTGGCATTTCCAATAGTTGGTCCTAGAGACTACCAAGAAAGTGTTCTTTTAAGTATTATTCTGTTGTGGTTTCAGCACTATTTTCAGAACCGGAGCAGGGTTCTCGCATTAGCATAAGAATCCTGCCTGGTAGTTGAGATTTCTGGGTGGGGTGTAGGTGCGGGGCTTCTGTCAGCCCTGCCTTTGATTTGTTTACCTCCAGAGTTGGAAAGTGCATAGTTGCGTGAGATGGGAAAAGTGTGGATCGTGCTTCAGATTTCATCCTGACACTTTGAAATGACCAGTGTGTTGGTAATTATTTGCCATTTCCATGGCATTTGGCACCGTAATAGTGATGAGGTCGGACTCTGCATCCTGAAGCCTATGATGCTTTTTGCAGAGAAACCTCTGCTGAGGCCCAGGTAACTTGCTATTTCCCATAGCTGGCACAGGAGCCTTGGAAGATAGGATTGTTTTCAGTATTATTTCACCATTTTTTCACCACTGTTTCAAGAACGGGAGCCCTTCTCAACCGTTAGCGGAAGAATCCTTCTTTGGAGATGAGATATTTTTCTGGGGTGGCAAGTGCAGGGCCTCTGTCAGTCCTGGGTTTGTAGGACTAGCGCCAGACATGAGAAGTGCGCCTTTGTGGGACAGGTGAATAGTGCGGATCCTGTTTCAGTCTAAAGACTGAAACAGGATCCGCACTTTTCACCGTTCCTTTCAGAATCATTTGATTCATCAGCTAGGAATGCCGATTGCTTCTCCAGACCAATCAAAGGCTAGGCCAAAGTAACTCGATCTTTCCAAGAGGTGTGTGGCCCAACTTTTGAAAGAACTGCTAAGTGGAGAACTATTTGGTATTTTTCCTAAGCACTTTTCACCGTAATTGTCCTAAGGTTGGTCTCTGCATCCTTAAGCATACCAGAGTTTTCACAGACGAAACAGGCTGAGGCCCATTAATCTTGGCATTTCCAATAGTTGGTCCTAGAGACTACCAAGAAAGTGTTCTTTTAAGTATTATTCTGTTGTGGTTTCAGCATTATTTTCAGAACCGGAGCAGGGTTCTCGCATTAGCATAAGAATCCTGCCTGGTAGTTGAGATTTCTGGGTGGGGTGTAAGTGCGGGGCTTCTGTCAGCCCTGCCTTTGATTTGTTTACCTCCAGAGTTGGAAAGTGCATAGTTGCGTGAGATGGGAAAAGTGTGGATCGTGCTTCAGATTTCATCCTGACACTTTGAAATGACCAGTGTGTTGGTAATTATTTGCCATTTCCATGGCATTTGGCACCGTAATAGTGATGAGGTCGGACTCTGCATCCTGAAGCCTATGATGCTTTTTGCAGAGAAACCTCTGCTGAGGCCCAGGTAACTTGCTATTTCCCATAGCTGGCACAGGAGCCTTGGAAGATAGGATTGTTTTCAGTATTATTTCACCATTTTTTCACCACTGTTTCAAGAACGGGAGCCCTTTTCAACCGTTAGCGGAAGAATCCTTCTTTGGAGATGAGATATTTTTCTGGGGTGGCAAGTGCAGGGCCTCTGTCAGTCCTGGGTTTGTTGGACTAGCGCCAGACATGAGAAGTGCGCCTTTGTGGGACAGGTGAATAGTGCGGATCCTGTTTCAGTCTAAAGACTGAAACAGGATCCGCACTTTTCACCGTTCCTTTCAGAATCATTTGATTCATCAGCTAGGAATGCCGATTGCTTCTCCAGACCAATCAAAGGCTAGGCCAAAGTAACTCGATCTTTCCAAGAGGTGTGTGGCCCAACTTTTGAAAGAACTGCTAAGTGGAGAACTATTTGGTATTTTTCCTAAGCACTTTTCACCGTAATTGTCCTAAGGTTGGTCTCTGCATCCTTAAGCATACCAGAGTTTTCACAGACGAAACAGGCTGAGGCCCATTAATCTTGGCATTTCCAATAGTTGGTCCTAGAGACTACAAAGAAAGTGTTCTTTTAAGTATTATTCTGTTGTGGTTTCAGCATTATTTTCAGAACCCGAGCAGGGTTCTCGCATTAGCATAAGAATCCTGCCTGGTAGTTGAGATTTCTGGGTGGGGTGTAGGTGCCGGGCTTCTGTCAGCCCTGCCTTTGATTTGTTTACCTCCAGAGTTGGAAAGTGCATATTTGCGTGAGATGGGAAAAGTGTGGATCGTGCTTCAGATTTCATCCAGACACTTTGAAATGACCAGTGTGTTGGTAATTATTTGCCATTTCCATGGCGTTTGGCCCCGTAATAGTCATGAGGTCGGTCTCTGCATCCTGAAGCCTATGAAGCTTTTTGCAGAGAAACCTCTGCTGAGGCCCAGGTAACTAGCTAATTCCCATGGGTGGCACAGGAGCCTTGTAAGATAGGATTGTTTTCAGTATTATTTCACCATTTTTTCACCACTGTTTCAAGAACGAGAGCCCTTTTCAACCGGTAGCGGAAGAATCCTTCTTTGGAGATGAGATATTTTTCTGGGGTGGCAAGTGCAGGGCCTCTGTCTGTCCTGGGTTTGTAGGACTAGCGCCAGACATGAGAAGTGCGCCTTTGTGGGACAGGTGAATAGTGCGGATCCTGTTTCAGTCTAAAGACTGAAACAGGATCCGCACTTTTCACCGTTCCTTTCAGAATCATTTGATTCATCAGCTAGGAATGCCGATTGCTTCTCCAGACCAATCAAAGGCTAGGCCAAAGTAACTCGATCTTTCCAAGAGGTGTGTGGCCCAACTTTTGAAAGAACTGCTAAGTGGAGAACTATTTGGTATTTTTCCTAAGCACTTTTCACCGTAATTGTCCTAAGGTTGGTCTCTGCATCCTTAAGCATACCAGAGTTTTCACAGACGAAACAGGCTGAGGCCCATTAATCTTGGCATTTCCAATAGTTGGTCCTAGAGACTACCAAGAAAGTGTTCTTTTAAGTATTATTCTGTTGTGGTTTCAGCATTATTTTCAGAACCGGAGCAGGGTTCTCGCATTAGCATAAGAATCCTGCCTGGTAGTTGAGATTTCTGGGTGGGGTGTAAGTGCGGGGCTTCTGTCAGCCCTGCCTTTGATTTGTTTACCTCCAGAGTTGGAAAGTGCATAGTTGCGTGAGATGGGAAAAGTGTGGATCGTGCTTCAGATTTCATCCTGACACTTTGAAATGACCAGTGTGTTGGTAATTATTTGCCATTTCCATGGCATTTGGCACCGTAATAGTGATGAGGTCGGACTCTGCATCCTGAAGCCTATGATGCTTTTTGCAGAGAAACCTCTGCTGAGGCCCAGGTAACTTGCTATTTCCCATAGCTGGCACAGGAGCCTTGGAAGATAGGATTGTTTTCAGTATTATTTCACCATTTTTTCACCACTGTTTCAAGAACGGGAGCCCTTTTCAACCGTTAGCGGAAGAATCCTTCTTTGGAGATGAGATATTTTTCTGGGGTGGCAAGTGCAGGGCCTCTGTCAGTCCTGGGTTTGTTGGACTAGCGCCAGACATGAGAAGTGCGCCTTTGTGGGACAGGTGAATAGTGCGGATCCTGTTTCAGTCTAAAGACTGAAACAGGATCCGCACTTTTCACCGTTCCTTTCAGAATCATTTGATTCATCAGCTAGGAATGCCGATTGCTTCTCCAGACCAATCAAAGGCTAGGCCAAAGTAACTCGATCTTTCCAAGAGGTGTGTGGCCCAACTTTTGAAAGAACTGCTAAGTGGAGAACTATTTGGTATTTTTCCTAAGCACTTTTCACCGTAATTGTCCTAAGGTTGGTCTCTGCATCCTTAAGCATACCAGAGTTTTCACAGACGAAACAGGCTGAGGCCCATTAATCTTGGCATTTCCAATAGTTGGTCCTAGAGACTACAAAGAAAGTGTTCTTTTAAGTATTATTCTGTTGTGGTTTCAGCATTATTTTCAGAACCCGAGCAGGGTTCTCGCATTAGCATAAGAATCCTGCCTGGTAGTTGAGATTTCTGGGTGGGGTGTAGGTGCCGGGCTTCTGTCAGCCCTGCCTTTGATTTGTTTACCTCCAGAGTTGGAAAGTGCATATTTGCGTGAGATGGGAAAAGTGTGGATCGTGCTTCAGATTTCATCCAGACACTTTGAAATGACCAGTGTGTTGGTAATTATTTGCCATTTCCATGGCGTTTGGCCCCCGTAATAGTCATGAGGTCGGTCTCTGCATCCTGAAGCCTATGAAGCTTTTTGCAGAGAAACCTCTGCTGAGGCCCAGGTAACTAGCTAATTCCCATGGGTGGCACAGGAGCCTTGTAAGATAGGATTGTTTTCAGTATTATTTCACCATTTTTTCACCACTGTTTCAAGAACGAGAGCCCTTTTCAACCGGTAGCGGAAGAATCCTTCTTTGGAGATGAGATATTTTTCTGGGGTGGCAAGTGCAGGGCCTCTGTCTGTCCTGGGTTTGTAGGACTAGCGCCAGACATGAGAAGTGCGCCTTTGTGGGACAGGTGAATAGTGCGGATCCTGTTTCAGTCTAAAGACTGAAACAGGATCCGCACTTTTCACCGTTCCTTTCAGAATCATTTGATTCATCAGCTAGGAATGCCGATTGCTTCTCCAGACCAATCAAAGGCTAGGCCAAAGTAACTCGATCTTTCCAAGAGGTGTGTGGCCCAACTTTTGAAAGAACTGCTAAGTGGAGAACTATTTGGTATTTTTCCTAAGCACTTTTCACCGTAATTGTCCTAAGGTTGGTCTCTGCATCCTTAAGCATACCAGAGTTTTCACAGACGAAACAGGCTGAGGCCCATTAATCTTGGCATTTCCAATAGTTGGTCCTAGAGACTACCAAGAAAGTGTTCTTTTAAGTATTATTCTGTTGTGGTTTCAGCATTATTTTCAGAACCGGAGCAGGGTTCTCGCATTAGCATAAGAATCCTGCCTGGTAGTTGAGATTTCTGGGTGGGGTGTAAGTGCGGGGCTTCTGTCAGCCCTGCCTTTGATTTGTTTACCTCCAGAGTTGGAAAGTGCATAGTTGCGTGAGATGGGAAAAGTGTGGATCGTGCTTCAGATTTCATCCTGACACTTTGAAATGACCAGTGTGTTGGTAATTATTTGCCATTTCCATGGCATTTGGCACCGTAATAGTGATGAGGTCGGACTCTGCATCCTGAAGCCTATGATGCTTTTTGCAGAGAAACCTCTGCTGAGGCCCAGGTAACTTGCTATTTCCCATAGCTGGCACAGGAGCCTTGGAAGATAGGATTGTTTTCAGTATTATTTCACCATTTTTTCACCACTGTTTCAAGAACGGGAGCCCTTTTCAACCGTTAGCGGAAGAATCCTTCTTTGGAGATGAGATATTTTTCTGGGGTGGCAAGTGCAGGGCCTCTGTCAGTCCTGGGTTTGTTGGACTAGCGCCAGACATGAGAAGTGCGCCTTTGTGGGACAGGTGAATAGTGCGGATCCTGTTTCAGTCTAAAGACTGAAACAGGATCCGCACTTTTCACCGTTCCTTTCAGAATCATTTGATTCATCAGCTAGGAATGCCGATTGCTTCTCCAGACCAATCAAAGGCTAGGCCAAAGTAACTCGATCTTTCCAAGAGGTGTGTGGCCCAACTTTTGAAAGAACTGCTAAGTGGAGAACTATTTGGTATTTTTCCTAAGCACTTTTCACCGTAATTGTCCTAAGGTTGGTCTCTGCATCCTTAAGCATACCAGAGTTTTCACAGACGAAACAGGCTGAGGGCCCATTAATCTTGGCATTTCCAATAGTTGGTCCTAGAGACTACAAAGAAAGTGTTCTTTTAAGTATTATTCTGTTGTGGTTTCAGCATTATTTTCAGAACCCGAGCAGGGTTCTCGCATTAGCATAAGAATCCTGCCTGGTAGTTGAGATTTCTGGGTGGGGTGTAGGTGCCGGGCTTCTGTCAGCCCTGCCTTTGATTTGTTTACCTCCAGAGTTGGAAAGTGCATATTTGCGTGAGATGGGAAAAGTGTGGATCGTGCTTCAGATTTCATCCAGACACTTTGAAATGACCAGTGTGTTGGTAATTATTTGCCATTTCCATGGCGTTTGGCCCCGTAATAGTCATGAGGTCGGTCTCTGCATCCTGAAGCCTATGAAGCTTTTTGCAGAGAAACCTCTGGCTGAGGCCCAGGTAACTAGCTAATTCCCATGGGTGGCACAGGAGCCTTGTAAGATAGGATTGTTTTCAGTATTATTTCACCATTTTTTCACCACTGTTTCAAGAACGAGAGCCCTTTTCAACCGGTAGCGGAAGAATCCTTCTTTGGAGATGAGATATTTTTCTGGGGTGGCAAGTGCAGGGCCTCTGTCTGTCCTGGGTTTGTAGGACTAGCGCCAGACATGAGAAGTGCGCCTTTGTGGGACAGGTGAATAGTGCGGATCCTGTTTCAGTCTAAAGACTGAAACAGGATCCGCACTTTTCACCGTTCCTTTCAGAATCATTTGATTCATCAGCTAGGAATGCCGATTGCTTCTCCAGACCAATCAAAGGCTAGGCCAAAGTAACTCGATCTTTCCAAGAGGTGTGTGGCCCAACTTTGAAAGAACTGCTAAGTGGAGAACTATTTGGTATTTTTCCTAA